>NC_061120.1:148759789-149059789 GCF_002878395.1 Capsicum annuum | reverse complement strand
ATGTGAGTCATTTATATTTAGTATGCATGATTTTATAAATTGTGATGATATTGCTTACTTATTGCATTCACCCCCATATACTCAGTACATCATCAAAGTACTGATCCACATATTCATCTATGTTCCACATTGTCTCATAATGTAGGTTCAAGTGCTCAGTCTCAACAGTGGGAGTGATTTTTGAGCATCTCATCTACATCCCTGCAGTTGGTAAGTCTTTATAGTTTGGGGATTTAGCTATTCATATTTCAAGTTTATTAGTAGATGTTTCATTATTCATTTCAGACAGTTTGAGTTAGCTGGGGCCTGTCCTAGTGACTCTCTAGACTAAGCCAATAGAGGCTTGTCGGACTACTAGATTCAGTTTTAGACTTTTGATTCAGTATTCAGATTTTTTAGTATTTTTACACTAAGACTTGTGAGATTAGTATGTTTCAAATAAGATTTCTGCATTTATTATGTTTTCATATCCATATTTCCCCTATGTTGAGATTTTAATTTAGTAGAAAAGTAGCTAGGGTTAGCTCAGGACTACTTGAAGTTCGGAGCACCATGTGGTATCCCAGAAATTAGATTTTGGTGCCTTACAAACTTGGTATTAGAGCCTAAGGTTTACAGAGTCCTAGGGAAGTCAGACAAGCTATGTTACGTAGAGTCTTGATCATCGGTGTAAAGCGTACCACATATATAAGCAAGAGGATATAAAGCATATTAGGAAATCATCTCTTTTCTTATGATCTATCATGCATTCAATATCTCTATCTGCTTTTAACTCGTGCTTTCATATGACAGAAAATGACTCCTCGTCGAGCACGCAAAAATGATAACCAACCACCTCAGTCCACAGATTCTTTGAATGAGAATATGTCACATGTAGAGTTTCAAGATGCCTTCTAGGAGCTAACCCAAGCTGTTAGAGCTAATGTCCAGGGCAACCGTCAGGATATAGTGCCACTTTAGCAAGATGGGGACTTAGCCGCAGCCAGAATTTGAGATTTTATGAGAATGAACCTGCCAAAATTCTTTGGGTCGAAGGCAGGTTAGGACCTACAATTGTATCTAGATGAGGTGAAGAAGATCACCCAAACTATGTATGTTTCTGAAGAGGAGAGTGTAGAATTGGTATTCCATAGGCTGAAGGATGTTGCATATGATTGGGTGGTGATATGAAAGAAAAGTAGAGTGGAGAATGTAGCTCCCATGACATGGCAGATATATTAGGATACATTCTTAGACAAGTTTTTCCCACGTGAGATATGGGAAGCTAAGATAGAAGAGTTTATGAACCTAAGGTAAGGCTCAATGATAGTGAAGGAGTATTGCCTAAAGTTCAACCAGTTGTTTAAGTATGCCCCTGGTCAGATGGCTAACCCTAGGTTAAGCATGAGTAAGTTTATGATCGGTGTTTCTGGGTTGGTAGTTAAAGAGTGTAGGACTGCTATGCTTATTGGAGACATGTATCTTGCTAGGTTGATGATTCATGCTCAACAGATTGAGGTAGAGAATTTAAAGAAAAGAGAAAGAGTAAATAAAAAGGCTAGAACAGGGCAGTTTAATTATTGTCAGAATAGGTCTGGAGGGGAAAATCATTCACAATTTTAGAATTAATCACCTATGCCCGCACCTTCTTCATCCAGTGCTCCCATACCCAGAAATAGGTAGGAATAGTGGGGTAAGTATTCTATGTCCAGATCTCAGAATAGTATGAGTGGGAAGCCCAATCATCCCCCATGTGCTAAATATGGAAAGAATCATGCGGGTCAATATTTATGGGGTCAGAAAGGTTGTTATGGTTATGGCTAGATGGGTCATGAAATCAAAGAGTACCCGTATGTTAGATAGGGAAATAGAGATGTTCGTCCCTAGACTCACGCTAATAATTCACCAGCTCCTCTAGGTCGGCCAGCCCCCCCAAGGCGCTTCATCGAGTATAGGTGGCGATCAGCCCCAGAATCAGTTTTATGCTTTACCATCTCGTCAGGAGAAGGAGGATTCACCAGATATTGTTACTGGTATAATTTGTGCCTTTCATTTTGATGTTTATGTGCTGTTAGACCCTGGGTCGAGTTTCTCTTATATGACCCCATTAGTTGTAGTAAATTTAGAGATAAATTTTAAAAATATCCCTGAGCCCTAGTTGATTTCTACTCCAGCAGGTGAGTCAGTTATTGCTAAGCAAATCTATAAAAGTGTGCTATCACTGTCCTTCATAAAGTCATGTTAGCATACTTGATAAAGTTAGATATGGTTGATTTTCATCTTATTCTTGGTATGGATTGGATCCATTCCTATTATGCTTCTATAGATTGTTCCACTTGGGTGATGAAGTTTCCGTTTCTAGATGAGCCAGTCTTTGAGTGATTAGGTAATTTAGAGTCTCCCAAGATTTATTTCATATCTTACCTTAAAGCCAAAAAGTTGATATTAAAAGGTTGCATTTATCATCTAGTTTGAGTTAACGACACTAATTCTGAGACTCTAAAATTCAGTCTATCCGAGTGGTTAATGAGTTTCTTAATGTTTTTCTAGAAGATCTCCCAAGGGTGCATCCCAATTGTGAGATAGAATTCGGTATTGACCTTCTCCTAGATACTCAGCCTATTTCTATCCCTCCTTATCGTATGGCTCTCACATAGCATAAGGAGTAAAAGAGCAACTCAGAGATCTTTTAGATAAAGGTTTCATAAGGCCTAGTGTTTTTACATGGGGCACTCCCGTCCTATTCGTGTGAAATAAATACAGTTCTTTGCAAATGTGCATTGACTATCGTTAGATAAATAAGGTCACAGTCAAGAACAAATACCCTCTTCCTAGAATTGATGACCTGTTTGACCAACTCCAAGGTGCAAGTTATTTCTCTAAGATAGACCTTAGATTCGGCTATCATCATCTTAAAGTGAGGGAATGTGATATTCAAAGACAACTTTCAAAACCCATTACGATCATTTTGAGTTTTTAGCCATGTCTTTCGGGCTAACCAATGCCCCAACAACTTTCATGGACCTTATGAATCGAGTGTTAAAACAGTATCTAGACATGTTTGTCATAGCATTCATAGATGATATCCTTGTTACTCCCGTAGTGAGGATAACCATATAGACCATTTTAGAATTATCTTGCAAACTCTTAAGGGTCATCAATTGTTCAAAAAATTTAGCAAGTATGAATTTTGGATAAGATTAGTAGCCTTTCTCGGTCATATTGTTTCTACTGATGGTATTAGAGTTGATCCCTAAAAGAAAGAAGCCATAAGAAATTATCCTAGACCTATCTCTCCATCAGATATTAGAAGTTTCTTAGGTTTAGCTAGTTATTACCACTATTTTGGTGAAGGTTTCTCGTCTATTGCTTCTCCTATGTCTAGATTAATCCAAAAGAAAGTTAAGTTCCTGTGGTCAGATTCCCAGGAATTAAAGACTCGACTCACTTCAGCCTCAGATCTAATACCCGATGGTACAGAAGATTTTGTGGTATATTGTGATATCTCTAGAGTTTGTTTGAGTTGTGTGTTGATGCAAAGAGGTAAGGTCATAGCCTATTCCTCTAGATAGTTGAAGCCTCACGAAAAGAACTACCCAACCCATGATCTTAAGTTAGCTGTTGTGGTGTTTGATTTGAAAATCTGGAGACACTATCTATATAGTGTACATGTTGATGTGTTCACGGACCACAAAATCTTGCAGTATATGTTTACCCAGAGGGATTTGAATATTCATCAGAGGAGATGGTTAGAATTGTTGAAGGATTATGATATGAGTGTATTGTATCATCCGGATAAGGCCAATGTAGTGGCAGACACCCTTAGTAGATTATCTATGGGTAGTGTTGCTTATGTGGAGAACGATAAGAAAGAGTTAGCTCGAGAAGTTCATCATTTGGCTAGATTGTGTGTTAGGTTGGTTGACTCAGCTGAAGGGAATGTTTGGGTTCAGAGTAGTTTTGAATCTTTCCTAGTTTCGAAAGTGAAGGAGAAGCAAGATAAGGATCCTAGTTTGGTCAAACTAAAGAAGTCAGTTAAAGACCAAAAGGGGGAGGTTTTCTCCCAAGGGGAAGATGGTGTTGAGCTACCAAAGTAGATTATGTGTGCCATGTGTTGATGAGTTGAGACAGCAGATTATAGCTGAAGCACATGCCGCGCGTTATTCTATTTATCCAGGTGCTACCAAGATGTACCGCGACTTGCGGGAAATCTATTGGAGGAGTGGTATAAAGAGAGACATAGTGGAGTTCGTAGCTAAACTTGCAACTTGTCAACTGGTTAAGGTGGAGCACCAAAGACCTGGTGGTACTTTGTAAGAGTTTGGTATTCCCACTTGGAAGTGGAAAGAGGTAAATATGGATTTTGTGACTGGTTTACCCAATTCGTATCATCATCATAATTTGGTTTGGGTTATTATAGACAGATTAACTAAGTCATCATAATTCTTGCCAGTTCATATGTCCTACACAGTTGAAGATTATGCCAAGTTATATATCAACGAGTTAGTCAGACTGCATGGAGTTCCCTTGTCCATCATTTCAGATAGGGGTACTCAGTTCACCTCTCAGTTTTGGAGATCCTTCCAAAAGGGTCTTAGTACCCAAGTCTACCTTAGTTCAGCTTTTCACCCTCAGAAAGATGGTCAAGCAGAGAGGACCATCCAAACTCTAGAAGATATGTTGAGGGCATGTGCTCTTGATTTCAAATATAGTTGGGATGAGAATTTACTGTTGATTGAGTTTTCTTATAATAATAATTAACATTCTAGCATTCAGATAGCCCCGTTTAAGGCTCTCTATTAGAAGAGTTCTAGATCACCCATATGTTGGGTCGAAGTGGGTGAGGCCGTTTTGCTTAGGCCTAATGCAGTGTTTAAAGTTATGGAGAAAGTTAAGTTTATTAAAGAAAGATTGAAAATAGCCCAGAGTCGTCAGAAATCATATGTAGATGTGAGAAGAAAGGACCTCAAGTTTGAGGTTGGTGATTTAGTGTATTTGAAAATTTCACCCATGAAAGGGGTGAAGAGATTTGGCAGAAAGGGGAAACTTAGTCCCGGGTATGTTGGCCCTTATATAATTCTGAGTCGTGTTGGGAGAGTAGCTTATGAGATTGATTTGCCTGCAGACTTGTCAGCCATTCATCCTCTATTCCACATCTCTATGCTTAAGAAGTGCATCAGTGACTCCACTATTGTAGTTTCTTTAGAAAGCTCAGATATTCAGAACGACCTTTCATACGAAGATATTCCAGTTGAGATTTTAGATCATCAGATCCGTATACTAAGGAACAAAGAAGTTCACTTGGTCAAAGTTCGTAGAAGTAGATATGCAAGCCACATACCCTTACCTTTTCTCTGTAAACTCAGATTTAGATAAAGGTAATACTCTTTATTGATTCAGTTCTTTTCTATTCATACATTCAAATATATAGTAGTCCTCATGTAGGTTCATGCACTTACAGAGTTACTCAAAAGCTCAGAATAATTTATATTCAGTTGTTCAATTTATTTCAATTGTGCAGGAAAACTTATAGCCTCAGATTCCTCAGTATTCTCATCTTATCTAGCCACATTTGAGGACGAATGTTCCCAAGGGGGAGATATTGTAATACCATATACCTTTTCTAGCTAAAATCCGTCCCTAGAATGTTAACGGATAGTTTCCAAATTGAAGAATAATTATTTCAAGTGGAATTTTCAAGATTTAGACCTCCCATTGTATGGTAAATTTAATAAGCTTTCCAAGGATATAAGATTCGCCTAAATCCGACACTTGGTGAAGGAGTTATAGCATTTTTAAGTTGACAGTGTGCCACTTGGGCACTTAGTGCATTGCGGAGAAGGCGAAATCTGAAATTGTCAAATTCAAGTGGCCCTCTGTGATAACCCCGCATCGCAGAGAAGCCAATTTTCCTAATTTTCCCATTCTAGTGAGATTCCGTGATTTTGGCGCATCGCTCCAAGGGCCAAAATTGCAACCAAGGGGCACTACGATTGTGGTGCATCGCGGTGAACACCCAATTCTCGCTCGTCCTTTTCCATAGAGCCATCGTGATAGTGGCGCATCGCGATGGCCTAGTAAATCAAGATTTTTGGCCGATTTCCAGTTCAGATTTAAAGTTTAATAAGGGCATTTTGGTCAATCCCCAATGCCCCAATCCATCCAAAACACATCATTAAGCAAATACTAAAATGCTTTATGCTTAGTTCATTACTTTTCTTTCAAAAGAAAACCCTAGATCATCAAAGCTCCTTCTCCAAGAAACTCAATTCTTCCATTAATTCTCCAAAGAAATTCAACATTAAGGATTTCTAATATAAGAACTCTAAGAATTCATCTTCAAAGCATCAATAGAGATCCAAGAATCAAGATTTAGCATCTAGTTCATCAATTGAGGTATATGGGGTTATGAACAAGGACACTCTTTTAACCCTTGTGTCCAAAACTTATTTTAATTACGAATTTACTGAATTTTATATAATTTCTCATGAAATTGAAGTTAGGGTTTATACCATTAATGTTATTTACAAGCTTATGAGATTTTCAATGATTTAGAAGTTGAATTACATGATTATGTTTTAATTTTCATGCATATTGCAGAAATTTCCAGATTTTGAATTGAATTATCAATGTTTACACTCTCAAGAATGAAGATTTTGATGTTTTAACATGATATTGATACATGGGTCTTTAATCCCTAATTAAAGATTGATATTGCAAGAATTGATGTGCTATAAGCACCCTATGACTAGATTCCTTTCAGATTATTAATAAAGATTTGTCCTTTCAGTGTCAGAATAGATATGAAATCCACTTTACCGATTCAGATTATTGATTTAGCTTTGCAGATATACGGTTGGTTTTCATTATAAATCATTAGATTATTTTAAATGTGGATTTCCATTAGAATAAGCATACAGATTTAATGGGATTAGTATTTATCACCGAGATGGGTACGTTACTACAGTTTCATACCCCAAAACTACGTGCCAACGTACAATTTAGATTGTTCCAACTTCTATGTGGATGATAGATATGTGATCACTTAGATAGGTTATATTCCCTGGCAAGAGTATAACTCCTCTCCCAACGTGAGGATTCCTCCTTAGGGGGACAAGAATGTTGGACTCCATGAATGCTCACATGGTTTATGTTGGTTAGAAGAACTTCTCTACTAGTAAAGAAACGCTCTGAAAGAATTCCCTTCAGATAAAGTATTTTTCTATGCATAATGAGTTTTCAGATTTCACCTAGCCTATATGATTTGAGAATAAGAATAGAATAGAGATTTCAGAACTAAGTGTAATGGCTCACAAGATTTATATTATGTGGTTTACTATTCATGATTTATGATCTTCAGATTTCAAATTACTCAAGCCTATGTGAGTCATTTACATTTAGCATGCATAATTTTATAAATTGTGATGATCTTGCTTACTTATTGCATTCACCCCCATATACTCAGTACATCATCAAAGTACTGATCCACATATATATCTATGTGCTACATTGTCTCATAATGTAAGTTCAGGTGCTTAATCTCAGCAGCGTGATTGATTTTTGAGCATCTCATCTAAATCATTGCAGTTAGTGAGTCCTCATAGTTTGGGAACTTATCTATTCAGATTTCTAGTTTATTAGTAGATGTTTCATTATTCATTTTAGATAGTTTGAGTCAGTTGGGGCCTGTCCCATTGACTCTCTAGACTCAGTCGGTAGAGGTTTGTTGGACTACTAGATTCAGTTTTAGACTTTTGATTCAGTATTACGATTTTTCTCTATTGTTTTACCAAGACTTATGAGATTAGTATGTTTCATATATGATTTCCGCATTTATTATGTTTTCATATTCATATTTCCCCTATGTTGAGATTCAGATTTAGTAGAAAAGAAGCCAGCGTTAGCTCAGGACTACTTACAGTTCGGAGAACCGTGTGGCATCCAAAAAATTAGATTTTTGGGCATTATAGGCTTACAAGATGCAGGTTATTCAGGCTCAACTTATACTTAGTGTGACCATAAAGATCCACCAGATACAATATGGAAAAGACTTGATAGACTCCTTTATAACTCTCAATGGTTCGATACTTATGGGGGTACAAGTGTGACTCATCTGTCAAGGAGATGTGAGAACCATGCCTCTTTACTTGTCAAACTTAATAATAACTTTGTTAGTACTATTAAATTTTTCAAATTCTGTCAAGACTTTTTGCAAGTGATAAGGACTAGTTGAGAAGAAAACGCTATTGGTAACCCCTTGTTTACCCTTCAACAAAAGATAAAGAGGATAGCCGAAGCCCTTAGTGACTAGTCAAGAGTAGAATTGGGAGATATCTTTGAAGAATCAAAGAGACAGTGGTAGAATAGGAGTATCAATGATAATATCATGGAGAATTGAATGGCTTTGTCCAAATCTAGAGCAAAATATACAAGACTCCTTAAAGTACAAGAAGCTATTCTGAGGCAAAAGTCTAGAATCAAATGGCTTGAAGAATAAGATGCTAACACTGTATTTTTCTATGAAGTATTGAAAAATAGAAGAAAAAGACTCACTATCAATAAGATTACAGATGAACAACATCAATGGATGGAGGGGGAATAAGGCTATAGCTAAAGCTGCGGCGGAGTACTTTCAGAAAATTTTCTCGTGAAACCATCAAAGACAAGACCTAAAGGCAACTAGACAACGGAATAATAAGGTTACAAATAAGGACAAACAAAATGCTTATTGCTAGCCCAATAATTCAATAAGTGAAAGAAGTCGTCTTCACCATTGACCCGAATAGTGCTCCTCAAACAGATGGGTATAGCAGTTGCTTCTATCAGAGTGCTTAGGGTATCATTACCAATGATATTTATAATGTTGTTAGAACATTCTTTGGAGGTGCTGAACTCACAAGGTTTTTCACCCATACCTCATTAGTTATAATCACCATGACTGAATCCCCTAAATAGTTTACCGAGCTTAGGCCTATTAGCCTCTGTAATATTTCCAGTAAGTTAATTTACAAAATACTAAATGACAAGCTCAAACTTATTCTTCCTAAAATTATATCTAGAAATAAAGCTGGTTTTATTCAAGGAAGGTCAATTTCTGAAAACATTCTTCTAACTTAAGAATTAATCAATGACATCATAAACCCAACAAGGGTGGTAATATGGTCATTAAGTTGGATATGTCCAAGGCATATGATAGAGTCTCTTGGACTTATCTCTGTATGGTACTAAGAAAAATAGGTTTTTGTGAAATTTGGATTGATCTCATATTTAGGTATATATCTAATACTGGTATTCTATCATTGTGAATGGAGGAAGACATGGTTTCTCTAAGTCAGGTAAAGATCTTAGACAAAGGGATCCCCTCCCTCCCTCTCTTTTTGTAATTTCTTCTGAACTACTCTCTATAATGCGTAGTAATTTACTTAGCAGGAGAGGTTATACAAGTTATTATATATAAAGAGATGCTCCTCATGTGAACCACCTCTTTTTTGTAGATGATACTATTCTATTTTCTAATGGCACTAAGCACCCGTTTGACATGTTTCTAAGAACTCTCCACACTTATAAGAAAACTTTGAGACAACTCATTAACAAAAATAAAAGTTGCTTCACTGTGGCTAAGAATGCTACCCAAAGATTCATTACTAAGTTGAGATTCATCGTAGGTATGAATCACCAGGAATATCTTATTAAATACATAGGATGCCCTTTGATCAGTGGAAAAAAAAAAAAGATCTGTCATTTTAATGATTTAGTCGAAAACATCATTAATAAGATTAAGGGTTGGAATAATAAATTTCTTAGTACTGGAGGAAGAGTGGTGCTTATTAAATATGTCCTTTTAGCTCTCCCACCTAATCTTCTTGCAGCTCTCCAACCCCCTAAAGTTACAGTTGATAATATTGAGAAATACTTAGCCAGATTTTTCTTACCTAGAAAGAAAGAGGGTGGCAAACATCACTGGATAGCCTAGCAAGCTCTGTGTCTTCCTATTGCGGAAGGAGGAAAAAATTTTAGGAGAATTAGTGATACTTGTTGCGCTTTCTCCTTTTAACAATAGTGGAGACTTCGAACCAACAACTCGCTATTGTAGAACTTTGTTACTCATAAATACTACCATGGAAGATACCTAAATATGGTCAGCTGGAGGAAAGGTCAGTCTACCTGCTGGAAACATAAGTGTGATATCAAAGTTAAAGCTGAAGATAAAATTAAATGGATTGTGGACAAAGGTGATCTGAGCTTCTGGTATGATAATTGGTCTACTGTAGGGTCTCTCTACAAACTTCTTCCTACTAAAAGTAATGCTCCCAATATCCAAATTATGGAAGTTCTCCAAAATAGTATCTGGAATTGAAATTTGATCCAATACCAGATACCGGACCACGTCAAAGCTAAAATCAACAAGAAGAGGGTAAGACTAAATAGTGAGGACCAAGATATGCCTATATGGTGCCCTACTAACACAGGAAAGTTCACAGTTGCATCTACCTAGAGTTTAATTAGGAAAAAGGGTGATATTAATACTGACTTTGTTGAAGTGTGGCACAATGATACCCCTATCAAAATGTGTTTTGTAACTTGGGGAGTTATTATTAATAAACTCCCAATAGATGCAAAAGTGTCTAAATTAGGGACTGCTATTTCTCTTAAGAGTTATTGTTATAATAATCCTAACAATTTCACTACTCTAGAAAATGCGAAACATATTTTCTATGTAGGTGACCATGTAAAGAGTATATGGAGGTACTTTGCAACATGTCTTGGGATTGAATATACCAACATCAACCTAAAGAGCCTTTTGCAAAAATGGTGGACTAAAAGAGTGATGAACCCAGTAGCCACCTAGATTATTAGAGTATTTCCACCTTTTATCTCTTAGGAACTGTGGAGGAGCAGATGTCAATGCAAATATGATGTGAAAAAACCGTCTCTTTATAGATAAAAAAATATAACTGACATACTATTTATTACCCTGCAGCCACACTTTGGTAAAGTCAAACTGGAAAACTCATGGGACTATATGAGTAGAATGTTTAGTGTTACCATTAATCATAAGACATCCATAAGAGTGAAATGGATTAAACCACATATTCCTTTTGTTAAGCTAAAAGTTGATGGATCTTGTTTGAATGGCAGGTGCTGGGGTGGTGGAGTTTTAAGAGACTCAAAGATTCACGTGTTATTTCATTTCAGATAGTACAATAATCTTTATATTACTTTTTATAAAAATCAACTAAGTTCAAGACCAAATTTGTCAAGAACAACTTGAAGTTTCAACACCTTCAACACAAGATAAAAAATGACCTATCAAAGAAGTGTGTTATAGTTAAGAAATAAGATGAAACAGAAATTAAAGTCAGGCCAAGTTCTCCGAATTCATGGAGTGTCCTTTAGGAAATAATTCCCCTCAAGTACCCGAGGTTGCGAAATTTTTCTCCCACAATAAAATGACTTACAATCCGACAGTAGCGGTATCTCAAACTATCGGATTCCTCTAACTCACTCAACGGGATATGATCACTGTTGATACCCAATTTTGGCTCTCCCTTTTTCCTCTAATTATTTTTATCGATGCTCCTCAGCCCTAAATAATTTTCAAAATTAAATAAAAAAATTTGTATTTTTCGTCTCTATTTCTACAATTTTTTTTTAATAAAAAGGGAATCTATTATTCTATCATAATATAAGATATTTTAATTAAATATACTTATATATTTTAAAATCAAAATAAAAAAATATCTTTTGGTGATCGCATTCACATTCTTTCTAATTATTTTTTTAGGGTGATACTATGACCATATACATATGTATATTTTGTTATATAAAATAAATATATTTTTATTATATTCTTATTTTTACATATATTTTATTATACTCTTGATTTTTCACACATGCATATATATATATATATATATATATATATATATATATACGTATATTTTATAAATATTAAATTGCACAAGATATTAAATCGGACATTTATAGAAATTACGTCTATAATTTATATATGTTAAACTAAAATTTTAGAAAATCAGGAAGTATCGATAAAATTAATTTTAGTAGAAAAAAGAGTATTATGGCCGACAATAATCCAATTTTATTTTATATTTCACTCGAAACCTAGTCCAATTTCATTCAAACAAGCAATTTAATATGATCCGTTGATTACTCCCTAATTCAAGGATCCCAAATTTTAGTTGTTTATATATATATATATATATATATATATATATATATATATATATATATATATATACTTTAATTTATTTCATTATTATTATTATTTTTTATTTTTGAACTATTTCGATTAAAATTGGACGGATAAAAAAATAATCACTTTTAAATCAGCCACTTTAAAGATACTTATTTTGAACAGTCCGATCTTTACTTTTAAATCAGTTTTTCCTTTTTATATTTATTCACACACACACATACACACACATATATATATATATGCTATTATGCTATCCTTTTTTCTCAAAATAAAAAAGTTTTCTCATCACCATTTTAAGAAAATAAAGTCTTCCCAAATGTTTTTCTAAAACTAAGTTGAACGACTATCTTCGGATAGGCTCTTCGGGGTTCCTAATACCTTCCCCTCGAGTAACCAAATTCCTTACTTAGAATCTCACCAGTTTTTGAAGATTAGAATGGAGTTTTCATATTATGAAATGTGGTTTTCCTAATTTTTCCTTAGTGGCGACTCGAAACAAAACAAACAATTTTTCAAAATAACAAAAAGAGTCATTACGTCACCACACGTTGTGTGCTGTTTCAACCGGTTCAAAATAGGGTGCGACAATCACAACGAGTTTTTAGAAGACCAGAAGTGTTTTAAGCTATTAAAAATCATGTCTATACCTAAGGAATATGTCAAGTATTTATACCCATAAGGTGTCCCTTCGAAAAGGAATCATTGATTCTGGAAAAGGGCACCTTTTCTATACAGTCACATCACCTATGCCTAGTTTGTGCCAGAACTGTGCCTAACTACGGCCACAGGGGATATTGTGCAGATTCCAATAGATTTTGTGCAACACCTACACTTCACCTGCTTCGGCAGGTAACCAGGTGCCCGAAACAGTGTGTTTTTTACCTCGAAGGGTCTTACCCAAAACCGAATCCAAATCCGAAGTCGAGACAAGGGAGCAATAACGACGATGGTGTGAGGCACGTCTTTTTTGTTGCCTCACTATCCAAGTGGAGATGTGTTTCTCAATATAATCATATGAAATTTTCTTTCTCCTACTAATGTGGGAGAATTTAGTAGACTTTCCTCATTTTGAGCATACTTTTCTTTTTAGTGTGGACTCACTTTTCCTCTACTATTTCCCTTTATTTTCTATTCACGTGCATTCACTTCAACTTGAACCCAACAACCCCCCACATGAATGAGGAATAACTCTCTTATGAAGAATTTATGGACATGCATATTATCATCAAACAAAAACTGATTGCATCTAGATAAGTGGGTCTCCCTTTGAACTTTGCATAGTGAACATACATCAAATGAACTCGATCAATTAGTAAATTTGATATCTTTGAACCATAGAGCTTTAATGTACACCTAGACAACGCATGTCGCACAACCATCCTTTGACCATTTATGGTGATATATGAGTAGATGCTAACACATTTGAGGCTTTTAACTGAGAATAATTGCAAATTCTTAAGCAACTTTTGTCATTTTTAATTTTTCTCTCTTTGATATTGTAATAAAATTCAATATACAAGAGAACCAACAATAATGGAAGTAAAAAAGTTAATTTTTAATCAAGTAAAGAGGGAAGTATAGCTGACGACTTGTCTGATAAGTCGTCAGCCTTATGATAAGCTATCAGAGTTTCCATCAGCCTTAGATAGAGAATGAGATTCATCTGGAATAAATGAAGACAATATATGATAGGCCGTCAGAGTTGTGATAAGTCATAAAAATCAACTTCAGATGTAGACAGTGTAAGGTAGTGGGAGTATAAGTGTGATGACATTCCCTGATAAGCCGTTAAGTGTCTAATAAGCCGTCAAGAATGCCATCATCCCAAGAAAGAAATCATGAAAGTGGAAGAGGACCAGACAACAATTCTGATAAGTCGTCAGACTCCTCATAATACATCAGAGTGTCATATCCAGCCTAAGGCAAAAATCATCGAACTTAGAGAAGAAGCTGACGATATTTATGATAAGTCATCAGACTCTTGATGAGGCATCACACTTCGTCGTCACCTTTTCAAGAAAAGATCTGTAATCTGTGATTTTTTTCTATAATTAGGATAAAGTATTTAAAGCATATGTTAGGGTTTTCTAATGAGAGAAAGGGGGCGGAACATTTGAAACTTATTCTAGGGGAGTTTACTTTTCTTTTTGGCTCTCTTAACTTGGAATTCAATTTTCAACTCTTTGATTTGGTTGTGGATATTTTTCTCTTGAACTTGGAAGAGAATCAACTTCAGACTTCATCTTTTGTAAGTTTAATTACTTTGAATGATGAATATAATTGTTGTTATCTCTTTCTTTCTCATGTGGAAATAAAACCCACTACTAGGGTTGTAGGATCTATGATTATTCCTCCATGGATTTAATAGTTGGCTAGGGTTTGAGTGATTGAGGAGATATCTTGATAATTCCTTTGTTATAATTGTTATTTATTGGTTGCAAATAATTAATCCCGCCTTAAGCTGATTTGCTCGATCTGAGAAATAATCTCAAGGTAACGAATTATCAACAAGGATTTATGGAAGGTTAAGCTCCCATCTAATGTTGTAACAAGATTGATCAACTTGAGATAAAATCAGTATGAATAGAATAATTTCCTAAGTTTGAGAGAATTAGGGAGTTCAACGTCTAAGCATGTTGAGAAACACTTAGATGGATTGCCGAAACTGATAATTTTGTATTTTCCGTAAGTCATGAGAACCCAATACTACAATTATTATTTAATGGGGATTAATAATCATAGTGATCACAACCCTAGTTCCTCTCTATCACTGATTTGAACTATTAAAATTTAAGCTCTGAGCTCTGAAGCAAGTTAAAACTTTAACATTTGTTTAATCGTCAAAAACCCCCATTTTATCTTTTTCGTATAATTTGTTTGAATTCAACTTATATCTATTGTTTCAAATTAGTTTAATCATCACTCACATTGTTCCTCGTGGATTCGACCCCTACTCCAAAGTTGAGTAAATATATTGATGACGACCGCCTTGTACTAAATTGACGTATAAGTTAAGCATTATAAAAAATGACGCCATTGTCGGGGAACAATTTGGCGTATTGACTTTGTTTGAAATTTTAGCCTAGATGCTTGAATTCAAACTTGTAAATATTTGTTTTTAGTTTTCTTTTATTTTTTGTGTTAGGTAATTTTTATTTTAGTTTACTTATTACTATGGAATCGTGGAATGAACATGAGCTTGGTGGTTGGAAATCTTATCTTGATTATCCATGCCTATATTGTGATGGACATCACTTTTGGAAAGATTGTAGATATTCTCCTCGGAGAGAGATGTGTACACCACTCCATCCTACCAGGAGTATGATTGTTCTTTATGTGGTGGTCAAGATGGACATTGGTGTGATTTCCCAAATGCCCCCTCCCCCTATTGTGCTAACCTAAATTATAGGTTTTTTTATGAGTTTGATAGGTCTTATGGTAAAGAAAAGGAAGAATTAAGCACCGAGAAGAGTGACATTGAAGCTATGTTTCAATGAATGTTAGATCTCCAGAAAGAAACATATGATATCGTATGTGATATGTGTCAAGACATGAAGCCAATCATTTATGAGGAGATGGATATAGAGGTAATCATTCAAAGTATTCTTCTATATTATGTTTAGATGATATCTTGTCTGTGGAATCATTTAAAATAATGGAAAAGTGTGAAGATGGGGGAAAAACCCAATATTGATGTTGAGCAACCCTCAGTGATTTTTCAACCAACCGAAACAACCATGAGAGATGATGCCAAGATTAAGGACATGGTGCTAGAGGCAAAAGAAGAAACAAAGAAAATCTCTAATAACGACTCTAGCCTAATTCGAAGTGAAGATGTCGAGAAGGTGAATGAAAGTGAGTGTGTAGTAGATAGTGTAAATTTTAAAGTAGGATTGATTAGGCCTCATTCAAAGTACTTTTCTACATTATATTTAGATGATATCTTGTCTGTGGAATCATTTAAAATAGTAGAAGAGTGTGAACATGAGGAACAACAATCCTATATTCTTGATTTTACATTAGACAAGAAACATAAAAACACACCTCACTTTAAGGCCGAGTGGTTTACCATACTCAATCCATTAATCAACTTCTTAATTTTTGTACCATCCCCTACGAGTGAGGCAAGAATATAGACTCTAAGTTGGGGGTGAAATTCATATCCTCAAGGTGGAGGAAAAAGCTGAGTTGGGTCGTGCCACAACACTAAATTATGTGCTTCTTGGGAGGAAACCCAAGGTATTTTGATATTTGTATTCATATTATGTGATTGATATCAGATCTTTGCACCCATGGTGCCACAGATTTATTTCTGACTCTCTTGTTTTGGTTTGATGCATTGGTAACATTGCATGATTTTAAGTTGAGGGTGGGGCTATTTATGGGTGATGATGTCCTCTTGGGGTTTTTGTTGTCGTGCCTCTTTTCCCAGGAGTCTTGTTCCCTAGTAGAGCTGGCATGTTTAGGCGTATTGTGATTTGTTGTAAAATATTATAGTTGACTAGGATAAATACAAGTACCTTAGGCTGTTAACATGTTTTTGTTGATTTTTGAACACCTCTCTAATGGTATGTTTTATAACTGTGTGATATGCATTTATATGTGACTACTATGAATCTTTTTATGGCATTAGTACTAGGGAGATGATAACCATTGCTAAACAATTGCACGAACCGAATGGGTAGTAGCTTGTGATGTACCTTTGTGCCATGTGTTTGTGAGTTACTACCTAGTTCCCGTTGTGCGTTAAATCCAGAACTTGCTCGGTTGGTCTTGCCTTGGTTGTAGATAGCAGTTAGGAGAGGATCATAGGCCATTAATATTAGTCCATTTTTAGCCTAAATGACCTTCCATGTGTGAATAATATCTCTTGATCCTGATTTTGAGCCTGAATGCCCTTTTTTTTTATTATACCTATCACCTTCCTATTTATATCACAATGAACCTATTTTGGCCCTGGTCCTCCTTGGACATTATGCTCTTTGACTTAGGCTATTGTTACCATAGGGGTGCGTGATGTAAATTGAGTATGAAAAAAAATAGAATAAAAGAAAAGAATAAAAAATTGGGTGCGGTGGAAAAAAATAAGAAAAGAAAAGTTGTGAAAAAAAGAAAATAAATGAATAAAAACTACACCTAGCTTGAATATGCTTTAATCAAGAAAGGGAGAAATAAGTAAAGGTTGATAAGTGAGACCCCAAAAATAGTGTAGTGCCAAGGAGGCTTAGTTACTTTAAATATCCTTGTGTATCATACCATCCCCAAGACTACATTACAAGCTAAAGAAAAGTCCTATAGTGATCCTAACTTAACTCTCTGAAAGCTTCGGTAATGAAAATAAGGGAAAGCTTATGGTATTTGGCATACATTGACTAGAACTTCTTTTTGAGAGTGAGTGTCTCTGGACCATCCCTGCATTGACATACTTGAGTTCACATATGAGTGAGGAGGGACATCTTTGTTGTAAGGGCATGCTGGTTACGTTGCTAGTTGCTAACTTGTTTGGATAGTATAATCTTGGTACATGCATGGTTGTTGTTGCTGAATTGATGCCATAGCTTGATTTCTGTGTGTCGCATTTTTGTTCTTCAATAATATACACAGTTGTTTTTTAAATTAATTGACTTGGAAGATGGTGAAGATGTTTTAAAATAATATAGATGGTTGACTGCCGAATGTACTTTGTATCCTCTTGGTTGTGTTTTAGTTACTTGAGGACAAGAAATTGTTTTAAGTTGAGGGTGTTGATGTATGAGCAGATGCTAACACATTTGAGGCTTTTAAATGAGAATAATTGCAAAGTCTTAAGCAACTTTAATTGTTTTTAATTGTTTTCTCTTTGATATTGTAGTAAAAGTCAAGATACTAGAGAACCAGCAATAATAGAAGTAAAAGAGTTGATTTCTAAGCAAGTAGAGAGGGAAGTATAGTTGATGACTTTTCTGATAAGTCGTCAGCCTTGTAATAAGCTATCAGAGTTACCATTGCCCTTAGACAGAGAATGACATTCAACTGGAAGAAGTGTCGACAACCTATGATAGGCTGTCAGAGTTATGATAAGTTGTCAAGCTCGTCATCAGGCTTAGGCAGTGATTGAGAACTTGAAGTAAAGAAGCAACGAAAATTCTGATAAGTTGTCAACTTTGTGATAAGTTATAAGAATCAACGTCAGTTGTAGATAGTGTGAGGAAGTGGGAGCAGAAGTGTGAAGACATTTCCTGATAAGCTGTTAGGTGTCTGATAAGCCATCAGGAATACCGTCATCCCAAGGCAGAAATCATGAAAGTGGAAGAGGACCTGATGATAATTTTGATAAGTCGTCAGACTCCTCGTAAGATGTCAGAGTGTCATTGTCATCCTAAGGCCGAAATCATCAACCTTGGAGAAGAAGCTAACGACATTTCTGATAAGTCGTCAGACTCCTGATGAGGCGTCACACTTCGTCGTCACCTGTGCGAGAAAAGATCAGTAATCTGTGATTTGTTTCCATAATTAGGATGAAGTATTTAAAGCATATGTTAGGGTTTTCTAATGAGAGAAAGGGGGCGGAACATATGGAACTTATTCCAGGGGGGTTTACTTTTATTTTTGGCTCTCTTAACTTAGAATTCAATTTTTAACTCCTTGATTTGGTTGTGGAGATTTTTCTCTTGAACTTGGAAGAGAATCAACTTCTGAATTCATCTTTTGTAAGTTTAATTACTTTGAATGATGAATATAATTGTTGCTCTCTCTTTCTTTCTCATATGGAACTAAAACTCACAACTAGGGTTGTAGGATCTATGATTATTCCTCCATGGATTTAATAGTTGGCTAGGGTTTGAGTGATTGAGGAGACATCTTGATAATTCCCTTGTTATGATTGTTATTTATTGGTTGAAAACATTAAATCCCGCCTTATGTTGATTTTCTCGAACTGAGAAATAAACTAAAGGTAGTGAATTATCAACAAGGATTTGGGACGGTTAAGCTCCTATCTAATGATTAATGCTGTAACGAGATTGATCATCTTGAGATAAAATCAGTATGAATAGAATGATTTCCTAAGTTTGAGAGAATTAGGGAGTTCAACGTCTAGGCAGGTTGAGAAACACTTAGATGGACAGTCGAAAATGATAATTTGGTGTTTTCCATAAGTCATGAGAACCCAATACTGCAGTTATTATTTATCGGGGATTAATAATCATAGGATCACAACCCTTGTTCCTTTCTATCACTGATTTGAACTATTGAAATTTAAGCTTTGAGCTCTGAAGCAAGTTAAAACTTTAACATTTGTTTGATAATCAAAAATCCCTATTTTATCTTTTCATATCATTTTTTTGAATTAAACTTATAGATATAGTTTTAAATTAG
Organism: Capsicum annuum; assembly: GCF_002878395.1. NCBI lineage: Eukaryota > Viridiplantae > Streptophyta > Magnoliopsida > Solanales > Solanaceae > Capsicum > Capsicum annuum. The sequence continues at coordinate 149,040,237 of NC_061120.1, read as the reverse complement.
TTTAATCATCACTCACATTGTTCCTCGTGGATTTGACCGTGACTCCAAAGTTGGGTAAATATATTGGCGACGACCCCCTTGCACTAAATTGACGTGTAAGTTGAGTGTTATCATATGGTTCTAATAGTTTTGTTCGTTTAAGCCATGAACACATTCCGGTTTCATGAGAGCTTAGAAAATAGGTCTTTACTAACATTCTCCTTGAAGCAGCTTTAACTTCACCCTCACATAAGTGATTTCTATATGTTCAATCCTATATATTAAACTATTTGGTCAAATCTATCAAATTTATATTATCATTAAAACACTCCACACCATAAGTCTTATTCTTATTTTTTAAACATTGTCTACATAATGAGAATGGGTTGGATATATAATGTTGAACCTGTCAGACACAACTTTGGTTGATCTCCTTGAACCTAACTCTTGGGATCTCTAGTATGCTAGGTAGAGTTACCTCCATTTTGACTTGTACTAGGCTGTAAACCCATTCCCTTGGATGTTCTCTCAACTTCCTCTCTAAATAGGTCTTTTGCAATTGGATCTTACACATTATCCTTTGACTTCATATAGTCAACAGTGATAATTTCACAAGAGAGAAGTTCTCTAATGGTATGATATCTTCATCTTATGTGACGAGATTTACTATTATACATCATGATCCCCGCCGTACCTATTAACGCTTAGCTATCACCGTGTATACATACTAGTGCTAATGGTTTGGGCTAATAAGGAATTTCTTCCATGAAATTAATGGAGCCATTCTACTTCTTCACCGGTTTTATCTAATGCGATAAATAAAGATTCCATTGTAGAGCGAGCAAAAAATGTCTATTTGGATGATTTCTAAGAGACTGTTCCTCCACCAATAGTAAATACATATCCACTCGTTGATTTTACTTCATTTGATTCGGTGATTCAATTTTCATCACTATATCCTTCAAGTACCATGGAATATTTATTATAATGTAAAGCATAGTCTTGTGTGTATTTAAGATACCCCAAAATTCTTTTCATTGGCATCCAATGAGTTTTATTGGGATTACTCATGTATCGACTCAACTTACTAATAGCACATGCTATGTCTGGTCATGTACAATTCATTATATACATTAAACATCCCAAAAATCTTGCGTAGTCCAACTGTGAGTCATTTTCTCCTTCATTCTCTTGAAGTGTAAAGCTCACATCCAATGGACTTTTGGCAATACCAATTTCCAAATACTTGAACTTGTCAAGTACCTCTTCGATATAATAAGACTGTGACAATACCAACCCATGTGGATTTCTATGGATTCTTATTCCTAAGATCACATCTGCAACTCCAAGGTATTTCATATCAAACTTGCTCTCAAGCATTCATTTCATAGCATTTATGTTAGAAATATCTCTACTAATGTTCAACATATCATACACATACAAACAAATAATGACCTTTTAATTTGGAGTGTTTTTAATGTAAACATATTTATCACATTCATTTATCTTAAACTCGTTTGCCAACATGGTTTGGTAAAACTTTGCATGCCACTGTTTAGGTTCTTGTTTTAGTCCATAAAGTGACTTAACAAGTTTATATACTTTCTTTTCCTTACCTGGAACTACAAAACCCTCAGGTTGTTCTATGTATCTTTCTTACTCCAATTCTCCATTTAGGAATGCTATTTTCACATTTATTTGATGGTTTCTAGACCATATATAGCCGTCAAGGAAATTAACATCAGAATTGATGTTATCCTCATTACAGGAGAGTATGTGTCAAAGTAATTAAGGCCTTCCTTCTGTTTAAAGCCTATTACTACAAGTCTTGCCTTGTATTTACCAATAGTACCGTCCGCTTTTATTTTTTTTTTGAAGATCCATTTAGAACGTAAAGGTTTATTTCCTGAAGGAAGATCAGCCAACTCCTATGTATGGTTTCTTAATATTTAATCTATCTCGCTATTGATTGCCTCTTTCCAAAAGGATGAGTCTGATGATGTCATTGTTTCTTTAAATGTTTGAGATTCATTTTCTAAGAGGAATGTTACAAAATCTGATCCAAACGAAGTTGACGTTCTTTGATGTATACTACGTTTTGGATTCTCATCATAATGTACATCCTCACTTGGTTCATCTTGAGGTCGTTTAGACCCTCTACTAGACTGTTCATGTCAAGTTTTGCACGGATAAATGTGTTCAAGGAATTCAGCATTATGTGATTCAATTATCATATTTTCATTGATATCTGGATGTTTGAATTTCTGAACTAAAAACCGACATGCTTTCTACTTTTAGCACATCCTATGAATGCGCGTTCCACTGTTTTAGGTCATATTTTCACCCGTTTAGGCATAAAAACTTGGACTTTTGCTAGACACCCCCACACTTTGTAATATTTTAAGTTGGGTTTCCTTTCTTTCCATTTTTCAAATGAAATTTATTGTGCCTCACTATGGGGCACTCTATTGAGTATTCAGTTAGCTGTAACAATAGCTTTCCGCCTCCCCACAAGTTTTGCGGTAAAATTGAACTTATTTGTAAGGCATTCATCATTTCCTTTAAGGTTCTATTTTTCCTTTTTGCAATTCCATTAGATTGAGTTGAATACGATGCCATAGTTTTATGGGCAATTTCATTCTTTACACATTTTTGCAAAGAAGGATTCATCATCTCTGCCCCTATCACTTCTTATAGTTTTGATCTTTTTCTCTAACTGATTTTCAACTTTTATTTTATAATTCCTAAATGCATCTATTGCTTTATCCTTATTATTTAGCACATAGACATAACAATATTTTGTACAATTATCAATAAAAGTTATAAAATAGTTTTTCTCACCACAAGATGGTGTTGACTTCATATCACGAATGTCAGTATGGATTAAGTATAAGGGATTGGAATTCTTTTCAACAGACTTATAGGGATGCTTAGCATACTTTGATTTTACACACATTTGACATTTTGATTTTTTCCACTCAAAGTTTGGCAAAACTTCTAAGATAATTAGTTTTCGTAATATTTTGTAATTGACATGATCAATCGTTCATGCCACAAATCAGTAAACTCAAGCAAATAAGAAGAAATAAAAGTTTTATTGATTTAAACATTCGTTACATTCAATTTGAATGGGCTCTCAGTGAGGTAACCTTTTCCTACATAACTTCTCCTTTACTAAGTATAATTTTTCCAGAAACAAAAACATATTAGAATTCGTTTTTATCAAGAAGTGATACAGAAATCAAGTTTTTTCGTTACTCCAGTTTATACAGGACATTGTTCAATGTCAACACTTTTCCAGATGTTATTTTAAGGTAGAACTTTACTGTTCCTTCAACTTTTGTAGTTGTGGAGTTTGCCATCTAGATCTTTTCTTCACCTTCAGTCAGAGCAAATGTAACAAACAACTCCTTATTTGCAAAAATGTAGCGGGTAACCCCAAAATTTATCAACCATTCTCAAGGATTGCCCACCAAGTTGCATTAAAACAACATGACACACAAATCGTTTATTTCTTTCTTTGATTCAGCTATATTTGCTTGTTCTTTCTTTTTTCCTTTCTTTGGGGAATGACAATTTGTTGACTTTTGGAAAATCCTGCCCCAATTAAAGTATTTACCCTTGAATTTCTTCTTTGGATGATTGCTTTGTTGTCCAGCTTTCTTTTGTATTTTTGAGTTTTTGTGGTCGCCTTTTACAATGTTTTCTCCACTCAATAGAGAATTTCCTTTTTACCTTCTTTCCACGGCTTTGTTGTCTTCTTTAATGCACAGTTTCACTATGTGATCTTCAGCTGTCATCTCCTTTCACTTATGTTTCAAGTAGTTCATGAAGTCCTTCCACAAAGGTAGCAACTTCTCTATTATTGTAGCGACTTGAAATTCCTCGTTCACAACCAAACCTATAATAAAGTTTATTTGAATGTTAAGAACATTTTTAACATGTTCAACTATGGTATTTACGAAACACATACCTTCTGTAAGGATATCGTGGATGATAACTTGCAGTTCCTGAACTTGAGATACAAAAAACTTGCTGTCAATCATTTTATACTCAAGGAAACTTGCAACAAAGAACTCTTTGGTTCCAGCACCTCAGTCTTGTATTTTCTTTCTAGCACACCCCACAACTCTTTTGACATCTTTATTCCACTATACATATTGTATAAGTTATCTTGGAGGCCACTTAGAATGTAATTCCTTCATAGGAAATCAGAATGTTTCCACGTCTCCATAACGACAAATAGCTCCTGGTCCGAAGTTCCCTTCGGCAACTCCAGAGCTTCTTCAGATGTAAATCTTTGAAGGCATAAGTTTGTAAGGTAGAAGAATATATTCTGTTGCACCTTTTAAAATCAACCCCCATGAATTTTTCAGGTTTCTCCAATGGTGCCATTGCCTGCGGAGCACTCGTACGACTCGTTGTGGAAACATTAGTGGCTACCACACTCGTGCCAGCATCATTCACATAACTGTCATTTGTTATTCTCCTGTCACACAAAGAAAGTCTACTTTAGTATATCAAAATACTACTTATAAAGTTGTAGGAAATTTAAACGCCCCTTGTTTCTAATTCAACGATGGAGTTTTTATGACTTCCAATCATTAACCGAATGACCTTTAAATTTTGATGATGATTTAATTTCTTCAAATAACTTATTAAGTTCAAATAGAGTAGAAAGCTTAAAGCTTTAATCTATAGAAACCAAACAATACAGTTATGAAAATTATTTACTTAAGATTGTTGTTTCAGGTAGTACAATAATATGTATGTTACTATGTATAAAATTCAACTAAGTTCAAGACCAAACTTGTCAAGAACAACTTAAATTTTCAACACCTTCAACATAAGAACAAAAATGACCTATCAAAGAATTGTGTTATTAGTTAAGAAATAAGATGAAATGGAAATTAAAGCCAAGTCCTCCGAATTCACAGAGTGTCTTTAAGGAAATAATTTCCCTCAAGTACCCGAGATTACGTAATTTGCCTCCCTGGATAAAATGGCTTGCAATACGATAGTAGTGGTATCTCAAACTATCAGATTCTTCAAACTCACTCAACGAGAGATGATCACAATGAGTTTTTAGATGACAAAAAGTGTTTTTAGTTGTTAAAAACCATGTCTATACCTGAGGAATACGTTAGGTATTTATATATATAAGGTGTCCCTTTGGAAAGGAAGCATTGGTTCTGGAAAAAGGCACATTTTCTGTACAGTCACAACACCTGCGCCTAGTTTGTGCTGGAACTGAGCCTGACCTGCGACTGCAGGTGACGTTGTACAGATTCCAGTAGCTTTTGTGCTCACCTGCACTGCATCTGTATCCACAGGTTACCAGGTGTGTGTAGATTACTCTTCTATGCAAAACAGTGTATATTTTACCTCAAAGGGTCGCATCCCTTCAAGGTGCATTTTCATGGCGTCTGAAATATGCCCACATATGGAAAAAAATGATAGATTCTTTCGATAAAAGTTCACTTGTTTTTCAAGTCTCAAATATATTTTTTCTAAAAAAATAATCTCATCGATCAATCATTTGACAAATCCAAATCTGAAGCCTAAGCCTAAGACTAAGCCGAGCTGAGTGAGCGAAGAAGACGATGGTGCGAGGCACCTCATTGTTCTTTCCTCACTATCCAAGTACAGATGTGTTTCTCAATATATAAACATGAAAGTTTCTTTCTCCCACCATTGTGTGAGAATTTAGTAGACTTTCCTCATTTTGAGCACACTTTCCTTTTAAGTATGGACTCACTTTCCCTCCTCTATTTCCCTTTATATTCCATCTAAACATATTCACTTTAGCTTGAACCCAAAAACACCCTATATGAATGGGGAATGACTATCTTATGAAGAATTAACGGACAAGTATGAGATTATTAAGCAAAGACTGATTGCACCTAGATAAGTGGGTTTTCCTTTAAATTTTTCGTAGTGAACATACATCGGATGCACAAGATCAATCGATAGATTTGATATCCTTGAACTGTCAAACTTTAATGTACACCTAGATAACACATGTCACACAACCAGTATTTTACCATTTATGGTTCTCACAATTTTATTTATTTCAGCCATGAACACGTTCTGATTTTATGAGAGCTTAGAGAATAGGACTTTACTAACATTCTCCTTGAAACGACTTCCAATTCGCCCTCACATAGGTGATTTTTAAACATTCAATCCTATATATAAGACTATTTGGTCAAATCTACCAAATTTAGATAATCATTAAAAGACTTCACACCATAAGTCTTATCCTTATTTTCTAAACATTGTTTAATCATGAGAATGGGTTGGGTATATTAACAATGTTGAACCTGTTACACTCAACTTTGTTTGATCTTCTTGAACCTAGATCTTGGGATCTCCAGTCTGCTAGGTAGAGTTACCGCCATGCTGACTTGTCCTAGGTCATAAACCTATTCCCTTGGATGTTCTCTCAACTCTCTCTCTAGATAGGCCTTTTACAATTGGATCTTACACATTATACTTTGACTTCATATAGTCAACAGTGATAATTCTACTAGAGAGAAGTTCTCTAATGGTATTATGTCTTCGTCTTATGTGATGAGATTTACCATTATATAATATGCTCCCTACCCTACGTATTACCGCTTGGGTATCACAGTGTATACATACTAGTGCTAATATTTTGAGCTAATAAGGATTTTCTTCCAAGAAATTCTGGAGCCATTCTTCTTCTTCACTAGCTTTATCTAATGTGATAAATTCAGATTCCAATGTAAAGCGAGCAATGCATGTTTGTATTAATGATTTCCAAGAGACTGCTTCTCCACCTATAGTAAATACATATCCACTTATTAGTTTTACTTCATTCGATATAGTAATCCAATTTATATCTCTATATCCTTCAAGTACAGTGGGATATTTATTAAAATGCAAAGCATAGTCTTGAGTGTATTTAAGATACCCCAAAACTCTTTTCATTGGCATCCAGTGAATTTTATTTGGATTACTTGTGTACCAACTCAACTTACTAATAACACATACTATGTCTGGTCATGTATAATTCATTATATACATCAAACATCCCAAAACTCTTGTGTAGTCCAACTATGAGTCATTTTCACCTTCATTCTCTTGAAGTGAAAAGCTCACGTCCAATGAAGTTTTGTCAATACCAATTTCCAAATACTTGAACTTTTCAAGTACCTTTTCAATGTAATAAGACTGTGACAATGCCAACCCATGTGGAGTTCTATGGAATCTTATTCCTAAGATCACATCTGCAACTCCAAGGTATTTCATATCAAACTTGCTCTAAATCATTCGTTTCATAACATTTATGTCAGAAATGTCTCTACTAATGTTCAACATATTATCTACATACAAACAAATAATGACCTTGTAATTTGGAGTGTCTTTAATGTAAACACATTTATGAAATTCATTTATCTTAAACTCGTTTGCCAACATGGTCTGGTAAAACTTCGTATGCCACTGTTTAGGTACTTATTTTAGTCCATAAAGTGCCTTAACAAGTTTACACACTTTCTTTTCCTTACCTGGAACTACAAAACCCTCAGGTTGTTCCATGTAACTTTCTTACTCTAATTCTCCATTTAGGAATATTGTTTTCACATCCATTTGATGGTTTTCTAGACCATATATTATCGTCAAGGCAATTAACATCCAAATTGATGTTATCATCATTACAGGAGAGTATGTATCAAAGTAATTAAGGCCTTCCTTCTGTTTAAAGCCATTTACTACAACTCTTTCCTTGTATTTGTCAATAGTACCATCCACTTTTATTTTTCTTTTGAAGATCCATGTACAACCTAAAGGTTTATTTCCTAGAGAAATATCAACCAACTCCCACTTATGGTTGCTTAAGATTGAATCAATCTAACTATTGATTGCATCTTTCCTAAAGGATGAGTCTGAATATGCCATCACGTTTTTAAATATTTGAGGCTCATTTTGTAAGAGGAATATTACAAAAGATGATCCAAATGAATTTGATGTTCTTTGCTGTGTGCTACGTCTTGGATTCTCATCATTATTTAATCCTGACTTGGTTCATCTAGAGGTCGTTTAGACCATCCATTAAACTGTTAGTGTCTAGTTTTATATGGATAAATATGTTCTAAGAATTCAGCATTCTGATTCAATTACCATATTTTCATTGACATCTCAATGTTCGGATTTATGAACCAAAAACCAACATGATTTACTAGTTTTAGCATTTTCTATGAACACGCATTCCACTATCTTAGGTCCTATTTTCACTCTTTTAAGCATAGGAACTTGGAATTTGTTTAGACATCCCCACACTTTGAAATATTTCAATTTGAGTTTCCTTACTTTCCATATTTCATATGTAATTGATTATTTCTTACTATGGTCACTCTGTTCAGTATTCGGTTAGCTGTAACGATAGCTTCCCCCACAAGTTTTGTGGTAAAATTGAACTTATTTGTAAGACATTCATTATTTCCTTTAAGGTTTGATTTTTCCTTTCCGTAATTTCATTAGATTGAGGTGAATACGACGCTATATTTTTATGGGCAATTCCATTCTCTACATATATTTTCACAAATTAAGATTCATAATCTCCGCCCCTATCACTTTTTATAATTTTGATCTTTTTCTCTAACTGATTTTTAACTTTTGTTTTATAATTCCTAAACATATCTATTACTTCATCCTTACTGTTTAGCAAATAGACATAACAATATCTAGTGCAATCATCAAGAAAAGTTATAAAATACTTTTTCTCACTACGAGATGGTGTGACTTCATATTACAAAAGCCTGTGTGGATTAAGTCTAAGGGGTTGGAATTCCTTTCAACGGATTTATACGGATGCTTAGCATATCTTGATTCCACACACGTTTGACATTTTGATTTATTACACACAAAGTTTGCCAGAACTTCTAAGTTAATCAGTTTTTGCAATGTTTTGTGATTGACATATCCTAATTGTTCATGCCACAAATCATTAGAATCAAGCAAGTAAGAAGAAACAAAACTTTTATTGATTTCAATATTTATTACATTCATTTTGAATAGGCCCTCAGTGAGGTAGTCTTTTCCTACGTACACTTCTCCTTTACTAAGTACAATTTTTTTGGAAATAAACACACATTTGAATTAGTTTTTATCAAGAAGTGAAATAGAAATGAGGTTCTTCTATAACTCCAGTATATATAGGACATTGTTCAATGTCAACACTTTTCCAGATGTCATTTTCAGGCAGAACTTTCCTGTTCCTCCAGCTTTTTCAGTTGTACAGTTTGCTATATAGATCTTCTATTCACCTTAAATTGGAGAAAATGCAGCAAACAACTCCTTATTTGTACAAATATGGTGGGTGGCACCAGAATCCATCCACCATTCTCGAGGATTTTCACCAATTTGCATTCAAATACTATGACACACAAATTGTCCATTTCTTTCTTGGATTCAGCCATATTTGTTTGGTCCTTCTTTTTTTCTTTCTTTGGGGAACACAATCTGTTGACTTGTGGCAAATCTTGCCACAATTAAAGCATTTACCCTTGAATTTCTTCTTAGGTTGATTGCTTTCTTGTCCAGCTTTCTTTCGCTTTTTTGAGTTTTTTGTGGTCATCTTTTACAATATTTTCTCCATTTATTGCAGAATTTCCTTTCGACCTTTTTCCGCGGCTTTGTTGTCTTCTTCAATGTGCAGTTTCACTATGACATCTTTTACATTTATCTCCTTTCGTTTATGTTTCAAATAGTTCTTGAAGTCCTTCTACATAGGTGGCAACTTCTCTATTACAGCCACGAATTAAAACACCTCGTTTACAATCAAACCTACAACAAGTTTATGTGAGCATTAAGAACATTTTTAACATGTTCAACTAAGGTATTTATCAAACTCATACCTTTTTCAAGGAGATCATGGATGATAACTTACAGTCCCTGAACTTGAGATACAATAGACTTGTTGTCAATCATTTTGTAGTCAAGAAATCTTGCAACAAAGAACTTCTTCGTTCCACCATCCTTAGTCATGTATTTTCTTTCTAGCGCATCCCACAACTCTTTTGACGTCTTCATTCCACTATACACGTTGTATAGGTCATCTTAGAGGCCACTTAGAATGCAATTCCTTCATAAGAAATCAAAATGTTTCCACATCTCCATAACGACAAATCGTTCATGGTCCAAAGTTCCCTTAGGTAACTCTGGAGCTTCTTCAGATGTAAATCTTTAAAGACATAAGGTTGTAAGGTAGAAGAATATCTTCTATTGCACCTTTAAAAATCAACCCCCGTGAATTTTTCAGGTTTCTCCGATGGTGCCATTGCCTGCGGAGCACTCGTACGGCTTGTTGTGGCATTTAGTTGCTGCCACACTAATCCCAGCATCATTCACATGATTGTCAGTAGGTTTTTTTTGTCACACAAAGAAATTCTACTTTAGTATATCGAAATACTACTTATAAAATTATAGCAACTTTAAACACCCCTTGTTTCTAGTTCAACGATGAAGTTTTTATGACTTCCAATCGTTAACTGAATTACCTTTAACTTCTGATGAAGATTATTATGTAGAAAATTTAAAGCTTTAATCTGTAGAAACCAAACAATACAAATTATGAAAATTATTTACTTAAAATTGTTGTTTTGGGTAGTACAATAATATGTATGTTACTTTGTATAAACTTCAACTAAGTTCAAGACCAAACTTGTCAAGAACAACTTGAAGTTTCAACACTCTCAACACAAGATCAAAAATGACCTATCAAAGATGTGTGTTATTAGTTAAGAAATAAGAAGAAATAGAAATTAAAGCCAAGTCCTCCGAATTCATGGAGTGTCTTTAAGAAAATAATTCCTCTCAAGTACCCGAGATTGCAGAATTTTCCTTCCAGGATAAAATGGCTTACAATACAACAATAGCGGTACCTCAAACTATCGGATTCTTCGAACCCATTCAACAGTAGATAATCACAATGAGTTTTTAGAAGACACGAAGTGTTTTTAGCTATCAAAAATCATATCTATACCTGAGGAATACGTCAGGTATTGATATCCGTAAGGTGTTTCTTCGAAAAGGAAGCATTGGTTCTGGAAAAAGGCACCTTTTATGTACAGTCACATCACCTGCGCCCATTCTATGCTGGAACGACGCCCGACCTGCGGCCGCAGGTGACATTGTGTAGATTCCAGTAACTTTTGTGTTACACCAGTGCTGCACCTGCGTCCACAGGTTACTAGGTGTGTGCGTAGATCACTCTTCTATGCGAAATAATGTGCCTTTTACCTCGAACGACCACATCCCTTCGAGGTGCGTTGTGCATGCATTTTTATGGCGTTCAAAATTTGCCTGCATATGGAGAAAATGATAGATTCTTTGGATTAAATTTCACTTTTTTTTTCAAGTCTCAAATAAAATTTGTCTAAAAAATTAATCTCATCAATCATTTGACAAATTCAAATCCAAATCCGAAGTCGAGCCGAGCGATGACGGCGACAATGGCACAATGCACCTCATTGTTCTTACCTCACTATGCAACTAGAGATGTGTTTCTCAATATAAACACATGAAATTTTCTTTCTCCCACCAATGTGGGAGAATTTAGTAGACTTTTCTCATTTTGAGCACACTTTCCTTTTTAGTGTGGACTTACTTTTCTACCACTATTTTCCTCCATTTTTCATTTAGACATATTCACTTTAACATTTACCCAACATCATGTTATCATGACATACACTGTCTTGCTTTGAGAAGGAACCAGCAATTGGGCAGAGGCAATGGCAATGCTACATGGACTAGAATTATGCATACAGAGAGAAATCAATTTAGTTATTGGAGAAGCAGACTCCATGATTCTAGCCAAGGCTATCACTGATAACTGAACCATCCCTTGAAAAATGTATATTCCTGTAAATAAGATACATAAATTAGTTGAAGAGCATGGTTTTACCATCCAGCATTGCCTTAGAGAAACAAATCAACCAGCTGATAAGCTTGCCGCAATTAGTCACACAACAGATGCAAACCATGTCTTTAACTTCTTTTCTAACCTTCCTGAATAAGTTCAAGGCCTTGTAAATCTAGATAGAATGGATTTAGCCACCATTAGATCAAAAAGAACTACATATGCTATCGTTATCTTTGAATCTCCTTAGATAGCTTGGTCAGTAGCTCTTTACTGACTTTTATTTAGGCTTAGTCTTTTGCTAAGTGCTAATCAAGCACCAAATATAAGTTTGGTATACCAAAATTCAAATTATGTACTTTTACTTATATCAATGAAAAGCCAATTTTAATTTTTAAAAAATTAAAAAAAAGAAGAATTGATCCTTGAGCAATATTGAATTGTAACGCGTGCTTTGACACATATAAATTTAATTGGACCAAATTCATGGTTAAAATAAATAATTTAGACTACAATTTTCTATCATTTTTATTTTTTAATATTTATGATACTTGCACCTTAAATATGATGTGACCATTTCTTTTAATTTTGTTTACTTTGTGTGACTACACTTTTGTCATAGGTTTGACATATTTTAAGCCATTCGTCTTGATGGATAGGTTAGACCAACCCCAATATTTACTCTCATACATTGGTTGGATAAAAATCGTTAAACTTACCTTTTACTCTCATTAACTAAGTAATATATAGTTTCAAATGAGAATTGTCTCTAAAATCTGACATTTGCATCCCAAATTTTACACAAAGCTTCCACTTGGCGCTGGCTAAATGTTATTCCTTCCCGTTCATGTTTTTCTTCAAAAGATTAAAATATTAATTTGAAAAGTTATTTGATTAAGAACATCCATATAAGTATAATTCCTGACTCATAATTTTTTCTTTTTTTGGGCTTAGAAAAGATTTTTTTCTTTTCTTTTTTTACTCAAACACTATCAACATGTTTAAAAAATTTAAAAACACTAAAATAAATCAATTCAAACAGACTTTAAATCATATTATTTATTCCTTTATCGCATTTTCAATACTGCTTTCTTTTCTCCACATTAATATTTCTCTACTATATTAAGGGTAAGCACTAAAATAAATCAATTCAAATAGACTTTAAATCACATTATTTATTCCCTGATCACAATTTCAATACTGCTTTCTTTTCTCCACATTAATCTTTCTCTACTTTATTAAGGGTAAATGTGTGTGTAATAATTAATTACATATCCTAAAAAGTAAAAAAACCATTTTCTATTTATTTTTATTAAAGACCGAACAAAATGGACTGGAGAGAGTATTATAGCATCATCAAGCTGGTAGGACAGTGCATATCCATGCATACAGGATAGTACTGCTTCGTTGCGCTGAGATTTGAAAAGGACAAATACACACAGCTAAAAGATTCCAATTTTTAGGTATGAATGGAAAATCTATTTATTATTTTTTCGATTGGAACTTCCAACTAACTTCCTTCTTTTGCATTTAATTTAATATAGTAGTACATGGAAAGGAAAGGCTTGACTCTTGGATCCTGCTTGTTCCACTAAAAGAAATTACACAGCTAGCTATTAGTACTAAAATATAGTAAGGTCATTTATTAATATACAGCGAATCCCTACAAATTGTACTATGGTTTATTGAAAAGTTAGATATCATTACCATATTAAAACAAAAGATCAATTAAATTTGATGAGTACTGAGCTAATAGAGAAATAATAATTGCTGTTTTAATTGTTGAGAGATTTCGATTTTAATTGTTGTATTGGATAAAGAGCCCCGAGGGTTCAAAAACGGAGCGAAGGCCGGACCTCTTGCAAGTGACTGCTTCTGGACTAACCATGAATTTGATATCATTGAAGGAGCTCTCACTTAAGGACATCTAGGGAGAGACACCATACGAATTCTACGCCTCCATTGGAAGGATGAAGATAACGTGGAAAAATTATGTTATGGGACAGAAGTGTCCGGATTGCCAACACTGTCAGGTGCATGAGCGCGCAATGTACCCGTCTGACCTATGCAAAGGATAATGGCTGGCACTGCAACATATAGGACACCCGGTATCACGTTACTAGCTATAGTACCAGGAGAAAACCCTTTTCGGAGGATTATTACTCATTTATTGTACTGCATAAATAGGGATTCCTCTTCACTCGCAAAATGATCTGGAATTAGAACTTAAGCAATAAAATGTACTTTATATTTGCTTTGCAAACAAATTTCTCTTGCTCTTTACTTTCTTGCTTGTTTTAGCTCTCAAAGAAGGGATCCTAGCTATCAGAGGACACCGTTTGGGGTCTCATTCACCGATCTACTTATTATCATTGCTTTACTTTACTTTCTTACGTTTATGCACTGTGTTTTGTTAAATAAAATCGATCCACTGGTAAACACAACATAAACAGAGTTAGATTTAATGTTCGTGCTCTTGAACTCATATACAAATTTAAATGTACCATTTTCAAGACAAAAAGTTGTAAATTGTATTTCTTGATGATATATGTAGTCTCAAAGCAATCGTGAAATATGGAACTAAAACAGAAAATAAAGCAACTTAAAGTGTCAAAGTTCATCAGCTCGATTCTTTTATCAACGCAATTTAAAGCCATTATTTGCCATGGATGATGTTATGAAAGATAAATTAGGAATAACTTTTGCTAATATAATTTGTATATTGCATAGTAATTTATGCGTCAAAGTTACCTTTATTCACCTCGTCAGTCACGATTAAATATAATACTTTTCTTTATTTAATTAATTATATTTTTATTACACCTCCTCACATATTTGATTGAGAGTGATCACCATAAGAATTGTTAAAAATGAAAATACATTTATTTTTATTTAATTATATCTTTAACAAACTACTGGAAGTTTGCACTTATGCATACAAGAGCTATTTAGTTAACAACCGGAACTAACAAATCAAAATGAGAAAATACAAGCAGCACCACATGAGCAGCTGAATTCTCAAATAGTCACCTCACTAATAGATAATATCTCAAAAATATAACATTTTAAAATAATAAATATTAGTTGAGTGATCATCTGAAAAAATCAACTAGCTAGATCGTCTGTGGGAGCTGAGGGACAACAGGGCTTTCTTCATCATAAAAACACCAGCATGATGTCCACGACAAGATCTCTGCCCTCGACTAGAAGGCATCGTTGAAGAAGATGACCATGAAAAAGATGAAGAAAAATGGGATTTGTTTGGATTGATGAACTTCTTGATTAATGTATGGAAAAGCTTGGATTTTGAATTCTTACTAGGGAAAGTGTGATTTTGGTCATTTAGATTATTTTTGTAGTAAGAAGGAGGGGGCGTAAGAGGAGGGGGCAAATAATCAGAAAGTGTGATGTGTTTTGGAGTGCCAGGTTGAGATTCCCAAATGAAAGGAACACAACTTGGAACGTTATCACCATAGTAGATTCTAGAAGAAGGGCTATTGGTGGTTAGCTTATTAGACAAATCAAGTTTATTGGACAAGAAGTTGGTGTCTTCATGCTTAATTCTGAATGATTTCTGGCGAAAGTCGCTGACCATAATGATCTTGGGTGTTTTGGCAGGGGAGTTCTTGAGAGATGATATGCCTATGGGGGACTGAGGAGCTTTTAGCTTCTGTTTGGACTATGAGTTCATTATAGAAAGCAACCTCTCTCTCTCTTTCTCTCTTTCACTCTCTCTCTATATCTTAAGTCGTTTATTTACCAACATACAAATATATAATTACAAGTAAATTTGTATGAGTAATGGAAATTGATAAAAAGAATATCTAACCCGTTATGGTTGATGTGTTGAACTGTGCGTAATGTAAATAGCTTTTAAACGACGGTAAAGGTTCAAATTTATCTATGAACTAAACCTAGTGATTAGAATTTGTCAAACTTTGATAGTTAGGGTCAGGTCAAATATATTTTACCGTTACAAAAGTAGGTTACATATACCTTATTAGCTAACAACGGAAGATTTTCAACACGCAAACCTTTTTTTATTAGTGGAAAGCATCACGTTATATAAGCCTTTAAACTATGCCCTGAAGTTCACAAAATAGTCAGATATGATTAACAAAAAATACGTAAAAATTTCTACACGTAGGTAATTTCTCTCACACGTTAATCTTTACCATTATATTTTTCCCAATCATCATTTGCATTTGGCAAAAGACCATTGGCAGGCAACCAATATTAATTATAAGCTTAACTTGACTATCACAATACTTTTGCGAACAGTGGTGTCCAGGGCCAGCTTGCATACACCTCATCTAAATTCGCGGGTTATTTGTCACCTTTCACCAGCAATAGGTATCAAATCACTCTGTCCTCTTAAATTGGGATGGATGAGAAGAAATCACCTAGTATTTGTCTATATTGAGAGTTGAATATGAGATCTCATAGTGCTCAACCCACTTTATTGAACCACTAGGTCACATTCGTGGATGCAACTCAGCATTCAACTTAGTGTGTATTGGCTTATATTAGTCCACCCCGAGTCTAAGTGATTAGGTCCCTTGACACAGAAGTTCAGTAACTAAACAAGAGATGAAGTTAGGTACAGAAAGGTAAAAAACACGCAATGTTTATATGGAAATCTCTTTTCTCAAGGAAGAAAAAAACCACGACGGGTCTTGCAAGGATTTTCCAAACAACTCCACTAACTTCAAACAACTTTTGATTGTAGACGTTAGTAATCACAAAGGATTAAAATCTTACTCCTATTCACCTTATAACACCTCTATTACAAGACTAATATAGTAACTCTACTGCACCACACATCACCTAGCTCTAAGTGACATTCCTAGGTAACTTTACCCACGAGAAACATCAAACAATGATGAAAACTAAGCTTGACTAAAACAATAGATAATTTGCTAACTAACTCTAAGTAATGTGGTTCAAACTAAAGATTTAAACAAGTGAAATATCTACCGTTCTTTATAATTTAGGATTAGATTTACAATGTAAGAATGAAAGACACATGACTCAAGAATTACAACAAAGACTAGGAAACATTCGATTAGGTCCCTTGTTTAATATGTGCAATGTTCTTTTAGTAGAATGACTTTTTCTTTTGATAGATAAAACTTGATTGCAAAAAGCTAGGCTTTTCTCTTATCACGTGTTCTTTTTATAAGAGTGAGAAAAATCTAGGAAGCATGCCATTGGTCAAGGTTTGCTTTGCCTTAGTGCCTCTACTACAATGCTATCAACCAACTGGAGATAGTACAGTTTTGCAACTGGTCGTAGTTGGCTTATCTTTTAGCTTGAAAACATCACGACCAGGTGCCTTGCATAATTGCTTGTAAATTATCAAATTCCAAATTACAATATTTTCTCTTTTTGATGATGATAAATAGTTACCCCTATTAACTAGGTCCTCTAGTAATATTCCCCCTGCTTATCAGATTCATTTACTTTTGTCGCATTTCATTCCCCTTGTCTATAAGGACCGCGTCCCTTATGTGAATCAACTGCCTCTTATTAATAACATCCTCCCCATTTGGTACCTAACTAAGTAAATCAAAATGCATATTAGGGTAATCCATAACCATTGGGATAACATTAATAAGAATAAATAAAGCCAAAAGAGAGAGGAAAGATGGTAGACAAAGCAAATATTTCATTCAAAATTCATAGGAACAACATCATAAATATTGCAGTAAATAACTGTTTATAATTAGCCATAGGGACTACAAGAAAAGGTCATATATGGATAGGAGGAAGGAGGCTTAGGGGGACAAGGGAATAGAGGAGTAGATTCATGATATCACTCTCAATTGCATGAGTGGAAAGTAGTTGTTTGGTTAAGTCCCTAACTTCAGCTTTCAAGGAGGTGACTTTCGCTTGTAATTTCTTATTTTTCTCTTGGATAAATACAGTGGTACCAAGTCCCTCAAAGATGCTCTTCAACATAGTATCATTCAACTGGGCGATCTCAGCATTGTGCTAGACCACTACAACAATCATTTTTTATAATTTGGTAGTTAATTTTTCCTGCTACGTAATAAGCTCAGAAATAAGTGACTTGGACTTAATCATAACCATTGATTCCACACACTCATATTCCATCAGAGTGGTGATAGTGAAGGTTTGCTTTGGAGACCCTTTTCTACACAAAACCTTGAAGAACTCAAACACCTTATTTAGAAGGTAACCATAATCCATCCCATTCCTTCCATCCTTCATAGTCATAATCTTCTGCATATGCCCGATCGTGATAATTTAGTAAATTAACTATATGCAAGGGTAAGTTAATAACCATTAATCAAAACTCAATGATTTTATACCTAAATTACTCCTTCGTACTAGAAAACAACTTAAACTATCCCTTAACCCTCCCCAAACTCTGTAAATTAATAATTCTAAGGCTAATTATTAATTTACTTGTTAACGGAAATGAAATCCTTACCTTTAAAAAGAAGAATTGTTAAAACTCATGAGAATGCATTATGTAAATAACTACTAATCAGTTAGTTGGTACTGTTACATTGATTTGTTATCTAGTGGATTAGGTGATCTGTTAGTCGATTCAGTTAGCCAGCTGTCAAGTTGGTTAGTGGGCTAATCAAGTAGTTAGGAAACTTATAAAAGACTATGTGTTAATCATGTGTGTCTATAAATAGGAGGTGACTACATATTGTATTCATTCTCTTTTACTCAATAAAAAACTGCATTCCAAGTAACTTTGTTCCCTTCTCTTATCTCTTGTTGAGCTCAAGCTCAGCTGCAATGACAGCAATATATGAATGTTGAGAGGTTTGAGAGGTATTTTAACATGGTATCAGAGCTACGCGATTATGGTATTGAAGAAACAAGCTATCAAGTATAAGTGTATCTGGAATACAGTAAGTTTTGCCTGAGTTTTTCTTGTTTGTGTGTTAGTGAGGTCAAAGAACTTAGATCTCTATTTGTGAGCCATAGATTTATAGTTACAGGACATAGATTTTGAGTTTACTGTGTTGTTTTTGATTGAAGCTTAGTTGTAATATGTAAATTGGTCATGGTACCTAAAATTGATTCTAGTGATCCTCTATATCTGTGATCATCAGATGTAGCAGGAGCTGTATTGATTCCCATCAAATTAACTGGTTCAGAGAACTATGGAGTTTGGCGTAGATCTATGAAGATTGCACTATTAGGAAAGAGGTAGTATGGATTTGTAACTGGTACTTGTTATAAGAAAACATATAGAGAGGAGTTACATGATCAATGAGAGACATGCAATGCAGTAGTACTCTCATGGCTAATTAGTTCAGTAAGTGCAGAATTACTCAGTGGTATTATATATGCAACAAATGCTTATGAAGTATGGGGGGATCTTAAGGAGAGATTTGACAAGGTAAATCATATGAGATTGTACCAATTACATAGGGAAATCAATAATCTTTACCAAGGTACTGATTCAGTTTCAACTTACTTTACTAAACTGAAGAACTTAGGGAGTGAACATGATGCAGTCATACCAACTCTATTATGCAATTGTCCTAAGTCGAAGGAGTATGCAGAATATTTGTATCAGTTAAGGCTAATATAGTTCTTGAGTGGGTTAAATGATGCATATGATCAGGCAAAAAGACAAATATTGATGAAAGAAACAACACTTACACTTAATCAAGCATATGCAATAATTAGTGGGGATGAAATTCAATAGTTTGCTTATGCTACAACTATTGGTGATAAGACTGAACCTATGGCTATGCAATTATATAGAAACAATGCAGAGGTTGGATATGGAAGTAGGAATCAAGCATCAACAAGTTTTGGAGGACAAGGCTATAAATGTAAAAGGTGTGATTACTGCAATTTTACTGGTCATACAAGGGAAAACTGCTACAAGTTGCATGGATATCCAAGTGATTAGAGGAACAAGAAAAGAGGAATACCAAACCAGCCATTTCATAATGGCCAAGGCAGAGCTGGTCATAAATATGGACATTCATTTGCTAGTCACAACAACAGTCAGTCATCAGCTCATAATTTCTCTGGTCCTCAAGCAGAGAACTCATGTTTAGCTGAGAAATCCATTAGGCAGGGAGGTAAAGACATTAACAATGCTACTCAGGAAAAGGGGCAAGGATCCTTAGAGGAAGAATACAAGCAGATTATAGTACTGATCAACAGGGAAACACATAACTCTGAACAGAACAACATGACAGGTATTGTTAGTTATTTTTCTAGTCATGTCATTTAACATGATTGGATAGTAGATTCTGGAGCCACACATCATGTAACATCACATAAAGGTATTTTCTCATACTGTCACAAAGTGGATAATACCATATGTGACAAAGTTAATCTGCCTACTGGAGCTAAGGTTGAAATAAGATATATAGGAGAAACACAGGTGCTAAAGGATGAGGTTATGGGGGATGTACTACATGTTCTATATTTCAAACCGAACTTGTTGTTAGTATCTAAGATAACTAAGCAACTTTCTTTCTTTATTTTATTTTACCCTTACTTTTGTGTGTTTCAGGACCTTCATAGTGGAAAGGTAAAGGGGATTGGTAAGGAGAAAGGAGGACTATACATCCTTAAAAATGTGTATGAAGTAAATGGAACTCTTCACAATAAGACTCAACAAAGACAGGTTGTAGGAGTGAAGTAGAAGTGCAGGTGCATGAGTGCAGTCTATGGAATAAAAGGCTGGGACATCCTTCTTTTCAAGCATTAAAGACCCTCAATATCATAAGGCACAGTAGTGATGTAGATTTACTAAATAAGTGTCATGTTTTTCCATTAGTAAAACAAACTAGACTAGTTTTTCCTGTTAGTATTTCTAGAGCTACAAGTTGTTTTGATATTGTACATATGGACTTCTGGGTCCTTATAAGACACCTACTTTTGACAAGAAATACTATTTCTTAACAGTTGTTGATGATCATAGTAGGTATACATGGTTACATTTGTTGCAACTAAAGTCTGAGTGCTTTATAGCCATAAAGTACTTCTTCACTATGATTCAAAATTAGTTTGGTGTTTAGATAAAGATACTGAGGTCAGATAATGGGATAGAGTTCATTAACTCTAAATGCAAAGAGTTGTTTCAATCCTTGGGAATTATACATCAAATTAGTTGTCCATAAACACTACAACAAAATGGTGTGATTGAGAGAAATCATAGACAAATACTAAATATTGCAAGAGCAATCAGGTTCCAGTCACAGATGCCTATCAGATTTTGGGGGTTGAATATTAACATTGTTGTATATCTCATTAATAGACTACCATCTTCATCCATAGAAGGTAAAAGTCCTTATGAGATATTGTTTTGCAAGGTGCCATCCTTGACACATATAAGAGTGATTAGATGTAAATGTTGTGCCTTAATATTGCAAAGAGGTGATAAGCTTGCAGAAAGGGCAAAGGTTGCAGTATTGATGGGCTATTCTACAACTCAAAAAGGTTATATACTATTTGACTGGTGTACTAATAAGCTATTTGTTACCAGAGATGTAGTGTTCAAGGAAGACTCATTTTTTGTAAACTAACTTCAGTTGAAGCAGATGAAGCAACAGGTGTAAAAGGAGATGCTATTATAAGAGATATAACATCATATCAAATACTTGTTGGAAAGTTAATGTATGCTACAATAACAAGGCCTGACATCAGTTATGCACTGTAGACACTAATTCAATTCATGCAACAACCAAAGAAATCCCACTTGGAGGCTGCAAACAGAGTGATAAGAAATTTTAAAGGAACCATAGGACAAGGTATATGGCTTAAGGCACAATCTACTGCAGAATTGGTTTATTGGTGTGACTCAGGTTGGGCTGCATGTTCAAACAATAAGAGGTATGTTACAGGTTATGTTGTGTAGTTTGGTAGTTCATTGATATCTTGGAAGTCTAAAAAGTAGCACACTGTCTCTAGAAGCTCAGATGAGGCAGAATATAGGAGCATGGCCTCAGCATTAGTAGAAGTGACATGGTTGGAAGGTCTGTTCTCAGAACTGAGGGTGTCTATCACTAAGCCTATTGTCATCTTTAGTGATATTAAATCAGCTATCCAACTAGCTGCTAACCCATATTTCATGAGAGAACCAAACACATTAAAGTAGACTGTCATTTTATTAGAGACAAGATCAAAGAGGGGTTGGTTCAGCCTATGTATGTGCAAATAGGTCAACAGGCTGTAGACATTCTTACTAAAGGCCTCAGTCATGATCAACATTCATACCTCTTCAGCAAGCTTGGTATGCTCAACATTTTGCACCCTGCAGCTTGAGGGGGAGTGTTAAAACTCATGAGAATGCATTATGTAAATAACTACTAATCAGTTAGTTGGTACTGTTACATTGATTTGTTAGCTATTGGATTAGGTGATCAGTTAGTCAATTCAGTTAGCCAGCTATCAATTTGGTTAGTGGGCTAATCAAGTAGTTAGAAGGTTGTTAGGAAACTTCTAGAAGGCCATGTGTTAATCATGTGAGTCTATAAATAGGAGGTAACTATACATTGTATTCATTCTCTTTTACTCAATAAAAAAACTGCATTCCCAGTAACTTTGTTCCCTTCTCTTATCTCTTGTTAAGCTCAATCTCAGCTGCAATGGCAGCAATATATAAATGTTGAGAGGTTTGAGAGGTGTTTTAACAAGAAAAATAGTGATAGCGACATATAGAGGCATTGCTATAGTGACCCTTGACTTCATTGATTAGTTATTGTAGCAGAAAATACTATGCATTTGGGTATTTCTCAAACATAATGCACATTTCTATAGCAACATGAATAGGTAAAATATTTCATTTTCTCCAGAATTCTCCTTTTTTCATAACACACCTTAAATCCGATATATCACGAGTAATCTCCTTCATGTTGAGGTCCATTTTGAGAGTTCTACTTCCCCAAATTCATTTTAAAAAAGTCATAGGGGTTTCTTATCATTTTAGATAACTAAAATTTTATATGAACACCATCACATTTACCCAATCCATTCTCAAATTTTTCTAGGACACACCTTACTTAGATTTCATCTCTGACTAGCTAGCTTGAAATTATAAATTCAAATCCGGGGAGAATCTTTGCCCAAATTTTTTAAATGAGAGACTTATGTGTAATAGCGAAAAGGGTCAATACACATCATACTTTGTAGGAATATCAAATAACTCAAATATCTAGGAGACATTTTGTGATTCTTTTATAAATTCATACCAATCTCCAGCAACATCATTTTCTTCCATTACAGGAACAAGTTGAGCACTTTCAGTCAATATGTTCAAGGAAGTTCCTTAATCTTAAGGTAGTCCTTCTAAACATAATGTTTCAATAGTCTCCTCAAGTTATACGTAAAGAAATTTATGTTGGAGATTTGACCTTGGACCATTACAACAACAAGTTCCTAATTTAGGTCCTTCGGCATATGAGGAGTTTCATATGGCTTTCTAGAAATCTCTTCTATAATTTACAGATTTGTATCCTCGGTGGTTTTTTCTAGAAATATTTTGGGAAATGATCTGAAGGGTGAGTTGAGTAAGCAATAAAGAATCCTTTTGGTTTGAACAATTTGTGTGTCAAAGTAGAGAATTAACACTAAAGTTACTATCAAAAGGTTACATTACTCCTTAGTTAAAAGAGTTATTTCTAGTCAAATAGTGGAGGCTGGAGTTTGTTCTTCTATTTGATGCTTTGAGGGGCTTGAAGATGAGTTTATATGAGATATTTCTTGAGAGTAGGGGATCAGTTTTATAGTATGAGTGGAAAAGTTAAGATGGGGATTAAGAAATATAAGAAATGTTTGAAGAGAATTCCTAAAGGTATTTAGAGGTTTTAAAAGGGAGTGAATAGCTGTGATTTAATGGGAGAGAGAGTAAAATAATGTGTCAAGTAGAGAAATGATATAACACGTGGAATTTTTTGACAAGCCAAAGTTAAAACAAGCAAGATTAGAGATAGCTGGCAAAGAAATAAAGTTTTAATTTTAAAATTTTAGTAGTAATTAAAGTTAGGCTAACCTTTAGAAGGAACCTGTCTCACTATGAAATCTTTATTTTGCATTATATATCTCCTATAATTCTTTATCTTTATAATATTATTTTTCTATCATGAGTGTATACCACTTATAAGGGTATGAAATTGAGTTAGATCTGATCAAGTAAATAATTACTTGGATACCTATTATTAATTTTCTTGCCAAAATAGGAGATATCCAAGTGACAAAAAGGATTAGTTTAGATTTATCAAACCAAGCTTAATGTGGCTCGATAAAAACATCATCAATTTGATCTTCTATGTTGCAAAACTTGATACAGATTATACCTTTCTCCATATTATGTCTTAGAAAGTGATGTCTAATATCCACCTGCTTGGTTTTCTTGTGTTTCACTAGATTCATAGCCATGTTAAGCATTTTTGCTATCACACATTAATGGCACACAATCATTCATCCCCCTAAAATCATCAGGTTGCTGCTTAATCCATAGTAGTTGAGCACAAGAGGATACAATATCCATATATTAATCTTCTACGGAAAGGGCCACTGAGCTCTTCTTTTTAACTTGTCAGGAGATCAATAATGATCCAAAAAAATCATCCATTATATAAGTGTTTTTCTTATCCACTAGGTACCCTACATAGTCATCATCAGTATATCTCACCAATGTCAAATTATCACTTGATGGATAGAAGAAGACTAAGTCTAGAGTACCCTTGATGTACATAAGGTTCTCTTAGCTGTCTTGAGATGTAACTCTGTAAGAAAAGATTGAAAGCTTTCACTTATATGAACATTGAATACAATATCAAGTCTTCTTCTTGTAAGGTAAGTAGTAAGAAAATAATTCCTCTGTACGTTATCTCATTCATAGAGGGACTGGGTTCATTATTTTCCTACTTAGATGATGTCCTAATTGACTTTGCATCCTCCAAATTTTACTTCATCAGAAGATCCTTTATTACTTTCTATTGGCTTATCATGATTCCATTTGTTCCTTGTTTCATATACAAACCTAGAAAGAAGTTTAGTGCTTCCATCATACTCATTTCAAACTAACTACTAATAAGCATAGCAAACTCATCACATAATGAATTCAAAATTGATCTAATGAGTCACTGGAATTTAAAGATTTTTCATTCACTATCTATCAAATAATCATATTGGAAGTTGAGCCTACAAAGATTGGATTATCTGTTCAACAAATGTTTCTTATTTTAATTACTATTTGAGAAAATCAAGAATAGTTGAATGGTGATTTAACTAATTAATAATACATAAACAGAAAAGTAGAGAAAATGTTTTTATTTTTCACAATATGTTAAAAAGGTGTTGGGATCCGGACTTCACTCGATATTTCTATGTAAAGTAAGTTCTTTATTCCTTAATTTCTATTCTTCATAAAAGTATAAATACCTCTCAAAATTTATTTTATATGTAATTACTGAAAAAGAACAATTAAATGTACTCCTCTTGATTACACAATTTAATTGACAAAATAGTAATATTAAAGAATTAGAAATATGTTCTTGAATTAAAACATGCTCTTTTGAGTAAGTCCCTTTCGGTTATCTTACTTGCTATAAATAATAATTACATTATTCGCCTCTATCAATTAAAAATAAGTATAAAATTAATTATAAGATGAAGTAGATAGATGTAACCAGATAAATATTAACAATCTATCAATACTTCAATGGATGATATTTCTTCTTTGCCTCTCTTGATTACATAAAGAGTAATATGTAGTATAAAAATAGATAGATGTTAATAAATTAAATACCATCTTACTATAAAACGGATAAAAACTTAAATAGAAATCTTCAATTTACACACATGAAATTTAGGAATAATATTTACTATTAAGGAAATGTTAAGATCCTTTTGGGTTTGGCCTAGCTATATGACTAAGGTTAGGAGTTTTATGGATCTTGCTAGTTACTACTGTAGCTTTGTTAATAATTTTACATCCACTGGTATCCACTTGACAAGATTGAACAAAATGGAGGTACCATTTTTTTGGTAGGATAAGTGTGAGGAGAGCTTCTAAGCTCAAAATACTTTTGGCTACAACTACCATTGTTTATTTTGTTCTAATATTACACATGCTCTTCTTTTTGTTGAGTGTACAATGTAGTCTAGAGACTATTTTGAGACCTAAGCAGGAAAGCGAATAACCTTTGAACTCAAGGGTGAGCTACATCTTCCAAGCTACCATGAGTTCTTAATTTATGTTTTTGGTCCCTATCTTTAAAATTAGACATTTTCATTTAATTTGGATTTAACCTTTTAATTGATATTTGTAGTGTTTTGGTATAATGAATTTCAAATTCTAGGAGATTGTTTTGGCGTTGATTTTTTCCATAGGGTAGATTGTTGATGGTATTATTTTATTTAATGCAAAATATCTAGTTTTCTTTATTTTTGGCTAAGTGTTGGGTTTTCATTTTACGATTGGATGGTTCTTCTACAAGAAGTTATTGTGGGTTTCACTTATGGTGGGTTGGGTCGTATCTGTTTCCTCTTCTTTTCTAATCGTAGAATTTTTATCAGGTTGGTACCTGACATGGCCAAACATCTTTCAAAGAATTAGAAATCAATTGATCATGGTTGTATTCATCTACAAGATCATCTGTCAAGCCAATATGAAAGCAAGAATATAGTGATTCATCCTTTAAAAGTTCCATAATTTTCTACATGTCAAAGATTACTCATTTTTCATTAGCTCACAATATTTATTATCCTTGATAGACATCAATAATCATTACGAGAAATGGTCTGCCTAGAATTAATGGTACCTTAACTGTAACGCCCCAATTTTCTGAACCAAAACGCTACATGGTGCTTATGACCCTGAGGGACCACAAGCTAACCCATGTCTGATATTTGTACCTATATACTGCAATTCATGACATAATAATGCGGAAAACATGCAAATAGGCCATAAGGTTCAACTAAAATAATATAACATCCATATGAGTGAAAAATACCCAAAACAACTGAAACACTGAATCAAATCCGAACAAAATCTGAATATTGAATCTGAAAGCCTCTAAGTACTGTCTGAATAAGGAGTTAAAGGAACATATCTCTAACTAACTTCGTAAACTGATAACTAGCTAAAATAATAATGAATAAATCAAAGTTGTGTCTGACAGTCCTGAATCTGGTAGAACTCCCTGAGTCCCGTGCTATAACAGAATTTGACTGTATCTAAAAGTCATGGTATACTGATATCTGAAGAACTGTCTGAGTTCTTTTACTGAGACTGTTACTGAAACTATTGGAGGTAGTTTTTTAACCGACATACCCCAGATGTA
Source organism: Capsicum annuum (assembly GCF_002878395.1). Taxonomy (NCBI): domain Eukaryota; kingdom Viridiplantae; phylum Streptophyta; class Magnoliopsida; order Solanales; family Solanaceae; genus Capsicum; species Capsicum annuum. The sequence continues at coordinate 149,013,072 of NC_061120.1, read as the reverse complement.
CCATTATGGCTAAGATGGGGTCAAATCTCTGCCCTGACTGGAAGGGTGTCAATACCGTACCACTAGTAAGGACAACATGTGAGCAACCTCATATAATAGGTAAATCTAGTGAGAACAGTGGGAACCCTCATATAAAAGGTTAAGCCACCTCATCTACCCTCATATAACAGGCGGCGATGTCTCAACCTATGCTGGCTACATAGTTCTAAAATGCAAGGATGACTGCTAAGAATCACACCCTCATATACAGGTGAGTTCCCATCCTTGGGTTAACTCGATGCTAACTCCTACTCCCATCTGAAGAGACTGAACCTGATTTAACTGACTGTACATAAGTGGAACTTACCGAGTTTCATTGACTGACATAGTAGTACTATTATTTGAGAGTTAATTGAGATTATGAGATTTTTGAGGTTTCCTAAGTTACATGATTGATTGAGTTCTATAGATTATAGCTTGACTGAGATTATCGTGACAACATGACATGGCTCTAGGCACACAACTATGTTTTTCAGGTATGAATACCCACAGGACTCGATAGAAGGAAACTGACACACTTGACATGACTTGATCACAAGATTTGAGTCCACAATTCATAATATCATAAGTAGGGGATATCATATTTAATATAGTTATTCAACATTTTAAACATTATAGGGAATGCATGGATCTATTTCGTGTACATATTGTATATCTCCATTATCCTGCATGCTTTATACCATCACAATAACAACACATGAAAAACATGGAATTCATATTGAAGTATATAGCTAACATGAACTTGTCATTTAAATCATAGAACCATACAAACATGAATTTCTAGCATCCTAAGCATTTTATCAAACACCTTGCATGCATTCTTTAAGGCATAGGTGGGTTTCATACATGCACCATATTAAACCACCTAAAGTTCATGGTTTTGAATTAACAAACATATATATTCCATGAGAACACCTTTAGACATCACATTGAAACTTAAACAACAATCGTCAACATGTACATACTCTATTATCACAAAAAGGTTACAAAATAATATTTAATATATGGTTTTTGAGCTCTATGAACGGATTGGATCTATAGATGAACACTACGCATACCTTAGTGATTGAATCTTGAAAGAGATCTAATGTTTTTGAAGGTTCTTAAAGAATTCCTTAGGCTTGCTCTTGAGGAGATGATCTTGATAAAAAACCCTAATCTTGTGGTTGAGAGTGTAAGAAAGGGTTTTTAAGATGTATAACTGAAGAAAAATGGGAAAAATTATGCCTCTTTAGGGTTATAAGTCATGGAAGGTGAAGAAAATGACCAAAATACCCTAATGAAATAAATTCCTAGTTGCTAAAAATCATAGCTGACGACATTTGTGACAAGGCATCAAAAATGTGGAAAGCCATCAAAAATGTCGTCATACAGGAGCTGGAATTGATGGTTTCTGCCTAATTCTGATGACCTTTGTGGTAGGGAGTCACAAATGTGGTAAGCTACCACGAATGTCGTCACTTAGGAGCTGGTTTCTGCCTAAGCTGACGACCTTCGTGGTAGGGCATCACAAATATGGTAAGCTACCATGAATTTCTTCACTTAGGAGCTGCTTTCTACCTAAGGCTTACGACCTTCGTGGTAGGGCATCACAAATGTGGTAAGCTACCACGAATGTCATCACACTGTTTCCAGCTTGACATGTTGGAGTAAAATAGGAATAACTCTTTGCTACAGGTCATGACATACAAAATTCCAATTATAATGAGAGATATTCTTGTTTGAAGTTGACTATACCAATATCCTTCTCAAGAATTCAATTCGTAAGGAATGTTTTGATTCGTCTGATAGCTTGGAGTTATTTGAAGCCTTAATATACATTTAACTTACTCATAAAACTATAAAAGAACCATGATGTACTATGCATGGGCTTAGTACATGGCCCTAATATTGGTTTGGATTTTTTGAGGTACTACAATATCTCCCCCTTAGAAATATTTGTCTTCGAATGATAACTGCTTGAGAGGGAAGAAAAGATAAAACGATGCATACACTGATCATGCTCAATTGGCACATGATTTTAGGGCTGAATTGAATTCTAAACTAAATATAGCCCAACTGAACATGCATATATGATGCATGACTGATAAGCTGAACTCATGAATGCATGATAAGCTATGTACTGATACTTGATACAAATTTTATACTGGAATTTTGAACATGTAATTGAATAAGCTTAAGGAAAATGGTTACCTCAAGCTAAGTCTGAATTAGTGGAGAAAAGATAAGGGTACTTGGTTCGCATGTCTGCTTCTAGTTCCCAAGTAGCTCCCTCCATGGACTGATTCTTCTAAAGAACCTTGACTAGAGGGGCTTCTTTGTTCCTCAGCCTATGATTCTGATAGTTGAGGATTTTTACTAGAATCTCTTCATAAGAGAGGCTATTCTGAATGTCAATGCTCTGAATAGGGACTACAACTGTTGGGTCACCTATACACTACTTGAGCAAAGAGACATGGAAGACTGGGTGAACTGAGGCTAGATCTGAAGGCAATTCGAGCTCATAGGCTACCTTGCCAAAGCAACTGAGAATACTGAAGGGACCAACATATCAGGGAATGAGATTTTCCTTCTTGCCGAATCTCTTCACTCCCTTCATGGGAGAGATCTTGAGATAGACATAGTCATCGACCTCGAATTTGAGATCCTTTCTACGAACATCCGTATAAGACTTCTGTCGGCTCTGAGCAGCCCGGAGTCTTTCTCTGATCAACTGAACTTTCTCTAAGGTACTGAATACTAAGTCAGGCCCTATGAATAAGGTCTCACTAACTTCGAACCAACTAATCAGAGACCTATATCTCCTACCATAGAGAGCTTCGAATAGAGCCGTTTGAATACTAGAGTGGTAGTTGTTGTTATGTGCGAACTCAATCAAAGGCAAGGAGTCATCCCAGCTTCCCTTGAAATTAATTGCATACGCCCTTAGCATATCTTCTAGAGTCTGAATGGTCCTTTCTTCTTGACTATCTGCCTGAGGATGAAACGCTGTACTAAGATGAACTTGGGTGCCAAGACCCTTTTGGAATACTTTCTAGAAGTAAGAGATGAACTAGGTAACTCTGTCTGAGATGATAGATAGTGGAACACCATGTATTCTGACCAACTCCCTGATATAGAGTTTGGCATAATCCTCGACTAAATAGGAGGTATGAACTAGAAGGAAATAGGCTAACTTGGTCATTCTATCTACAATGATCCAAACTAAATCATGCTAATGACGAGTTCTAAGCAAACCTGTCACGAAGTCCATGTTCACTTCTTCCCACTTCCATGTAGGAATAGTGAACTCCTGCGTGGAACCACTAGGTTTCTGATGCTCTATCATAACCTGCTGACATATAGAGAACTTATCCACAAACTCTACAATGTCCCTCATCATCCCACTCCACCAATAGATCTCCCGCAAGTCACGGTACATCTTAGTAGACCTTGGATGAATAGAGTATCGCGCACCATACACTTCTGCAAGAATTCACTACCTTAAGTCATCTACACCAAGAACACACAGACGACCCTGGCAACGAAGAACACCATCTTTCACTTGGGAGAAAACCTCTACTTCCTGACTCTAACTGACTCTTTTAACTTGACAAGGCTAGGATCCCTGTCTTACTTCTCTTTTACCTCAAAAACTAAAGATGACTATGAACTACTCTAAACACATACACCATCCTCTGAAGAGTCGACTAAGCAAATGCCTAGTCTGGCAAGATGATGAATCTCCTGAGCTAATTTCTTCTTACTATCCTTAACATGGGAAACACTACCCATGGACAGTCTATTGAGTGTGTCGGCCACTACATTGGCCTTGCCAGGATGTTAAAGGACACTCATATCATAATCCTTCAAGAGCTCTAACTACCTTCTCTGACAAAGATTGAGATCTTTCTAGGAAAAGACATACTGAAGGCTCTTATGATCTGTGAAGATGTTTACATGAATACAGTATAGATAATGCCTCCAAATCTTTAAGGCAAAGACAACTGCTACTAACTCAAGGTCATGAGTAGGATAATTCTTTTCATGGGGCTTTAACTCTCTGGAGGCGGAGGCTATGAATCTACCATGCTATATGAGGACACAACCTAAACCTACTTGGATGCATCAAAATATACTGCAAATCCATCGGAATCGTCAGGAAGTGCTAAAACTGGCACTGAGGTGAGTTGAGTCTTCAACTACTAAAAACTCTTCTTGCAAGGTTTTGACCACTGAAACTTGACTTTCTTCTGATTCAATATGGACATAAAAGATACAATAAAAGAAAATCCCTCGACAAACCATCGGTAATAGCCAGGCAAACCCAAGAAAATGAAGAGATAGGGCGAGGCCAGTTTCTTACCTCTTTGGTTTTTTGAAGATCTACTCTAATGACATCACCGGAAATAATATGGCCAAGGAATCCTACTGATCTTAGCCAAAATTTGTACTTACTGAACTTGGAGAACAACTGGTGATCCCTGAGAGTCTGAAGAACAATTATGAGCGACTGACTTGAAATTATGCTTACTAGAACGACATGAATACTGAATAAAGGCAACTATTCCTAAAACATCTCATAGCCTCTTGTACATAAATGTGTCGCGCAACACACCCATGTACAAGACTCTACTAGATGCGACTTTCAGACTTCCTAGGACTTTATTGAACCTTAGGCTCTGATATAAAGTTTGTAACACCCCAATTTTTTGAATCGAAATGCTACATGGTGCTTATGACCCCGAGGGACCACAAGCTAACCCATGTCTATTATCTGTACCTGTATACTATAATTCATGACATAATTATGTGAAAAACACGCACAATAGGCCATAAGGTTCAACTGAAATAATATAACAACCATATGGGGAAAAAATACCCAAAACAACTGAATAATTGAATCAAATCTGAACTAAATCTGAATACTGAATCTGAAATGCTCTAAGTACTATCTGAATAAGTAGTTGAAGGAACATGTCTCCAACTAACTTTGTAAACTAATAACTGGCTAAAATAATAATGAATAAATCAAATCGTATTGTCCTCGAATGAAAAGGACTCACAAAATCTCGGCGACTGGAAATGCTACTGCTACTGCTGGTCTGGAGCTCGTGTCACTGAACCTATGGTGTAACATAAAAAGAAAGCACCACAACACAAATACGTCAGTACAACTGGAGTACTGAGTATACGAGTGAGGTAGACTAATGCAAAGGGTTTACATGCATAAATAATGCTAATTGACTGATTGATATAAACGTAAGAATACAAACATACATATATGGTAACTGAGATCGTGAGTACATGGTAGCTAAATCTGTATGCTAATACATGACTGGAACTATAGTTCTGATAATATGAGTGGCTGTGTCTAACAGTCCTGAATCTGGTAGAACTCCCTGAGTCTCGTACTATAACTGAATTTGACTGTATCTAACAGTCCTAGTATACTGATATCTGAAGAACTGTCTGAGTTCTTTTACTAAGACTGTTACTAAAACTGTGGGAGGTAGTTGTTTAACCAATATGCCCTATATGTGCCATTATAGCTACGATGGGGTCCAATCTCTGCCCTAACTGGAAGGGTATCAATACCGCGCCACTGGTAAGGACAACATGTGTGCAACCCTCATATAATAGGTAACTCTAGTGAGAATGGTAGGAACCCTCATATAACAGGTTAAGCCACCTCATCTACCCTCAAATAATAGGCTGCGATGTCTCAACTTATGCTAGCTATATAGTTTTGGAACGCAAGGATCACTTCTAAGAATCACACCCTCATATACAGGTGAGTTCCCATCCTTGGGTTCACTCGGTGCTAACTCCTACTCCCATCTGAAGAGATTGAACATGATTTAACTGACTGTACGTAAGTGGAACTTACTAAATTCCATTGACTGACGGAGTATTACTATTACATGAGAGTTAACTAAGATCATGAGATTTTTGAGGTTTCCTGAGTCACATGACTGACCGAGTTCTATAGATTATAGCTTGACTGAGATTATCATGACAACATGACATGGCTTTAGGAACACAGCTATATTTTTTGGGTACGAATACCCCCAGGACTCGATAGAAGGAAACTAACACACATGACATGACTTGATCACAAGATTTGAGTCCACAATTCATAATATCATAAGTAGGGGATATCATATTTCATATAGTTATTCAACATCTTAAATATTGCAGGGAATGCATGGATCTATTTCATGTACATATTGTATATCTCCAATATCTTGCATACTTCATACCACCACAATAACAACACATGAAAAGTATGGAATTCATATTGAAGTATATAGCTAACATGAACTTGTCATTTAGACATCATAGAACTATACAAATATGAATTTCTAGCATCCTAAGCATTTTATCAAACACCTTGTATGCATTCTTTAAGGCATAGGTGAGTTTCATACTTGCACCATATTAAACCACCTAAAGTTCATATTTTTCAATTAACAAACATATATATTCCATAAGGACACCCTTAGACATCACATTGAAACTTAAACAACAATCGTCAACATGTATGTACTTATATCACCACAAAAAGTTTACAAAATAATATTTAAAACATTGTTCTTGAGCTCTATGAACAGATTGGATCCATAGATGAACACTATGCATACCTTAGTGATTGAATCTTGAAAGAGATCTAATGTTTCTGAAGGTTCTTGAAGAATTCCTTAGGCTTGCTCTTGAGGAGATGATCTTGAGAGAAAACTATAATCTTGTTGTTGAGAGTATAACAGAGGGTTTTTAAGATGCTTAACTTAAGAAAAATGGGAAAAATTATACCTCTTTAGGGTTATAAGTCGCGGAAGGTAAAGGAAATGACCAAAATATCCTTATGAAATAAATTACTAGTTGCCAAAAATCATAGCTGACGACATTTGTGACAAGGCATCAAAAATGTGGTAAGCCATCAAAATGTCATCACACAGGAGCTGGAATTAATGGTTTCTGCCTAATTCTGACGACCTTCGTGGTAGGGCATCACAAATATGGTAAGCTACCACGAATGTCGTCACTTAGGAGCTGGTTTCTGCCTAAGGCTGACGACCTTCGTGGTAGGGCATCACAAATGTGGTAAGCTACCACAAATTTTATCACTTATGAGATGGTTTCTACCTAAGACTGACGACCTTCGTGGTAGGGCATCACAAAGGTGGTAAGCTACCACGAATTTCTTCACACTATTTTTAGCCTGATATGTTGGAGTAAAATAGGAATAACTCTTTGCTTTGATATCAGATTTAGGCGAAATTGGTATCGTTGGAAATATAATTCAATTATCTATCTGTTGATAGGTCATGAGCTCAAAAATTCCAAGTATAATGAGAGATATGCTCGTTTGAAGTTGACTATACCAATATCCATCTCAAGAATTCAATCGGTAAGGAATGTTTTGATTCGTCTGATAGCTGGGATTTAGTTGAAGCCTTAATATACATATTAACTACTCATAAAACTATAAAATAACCATGATGTACTATGCATGAGCTTGGTACATGGCCCTAATATTGGTTTGGATTTTTTGGGGTATTACATTAACTCTTTCTTCCATTTCAAGTACTATAAAATCGACAGGGAATACAAATTTATCTACTATTACAAGAACACCTTCAATTATTCCTTTTGTTTTTTTTAGTATTTTGATTATCCAATTGAAGAGATACCCTTGTGTATTTCATCTTATCAAGTTTTATTTTTCTAAAAATTGAAAAAGGCATAATATTTGTTGAAGCTTGAATCTCATAGTGTTTTTTCAAGACGATCATCTCCTAAAGTATAAGAAATTGTAAAACTTTCCAGATCTCCAAGTTTTTGTGGAAGCTTAGTTTGAAGTGTATCACTACATTTTTTGATAAGCCTAACTTCTAAAATTTCTTTCAATTTCCTTCAACTTAACAAAATATCTTTAAGAAATTTAGCATATGAAGGCATTTGTGTCTAACTTATGTGAAAAAAGCTATTTTAAGATTTCATGAAACTTTGAAAACTTTTTGTCAAATTTTTCTCTTTTCATTTTTTATGAAAAAGAACGAGGTACAAAATGAGGATTTGTCATCAATTCATTTTCCAACACCTCTTTTCCTTTATCTTTTTATTTTTCTAAAAATTTAGATTATTCTTAAAATTCACCTTCATTTACTTCTTTCTCATTTTGTGAATTTTCTTATTTTCCAACATATGGGTCATCACGATCTTTATCTGAGGGCAAAGAGATAGCTTTGGGTTTTTTTTTTCTCATTGTTGCTTGGTAGAGAACTTTGATTTAGTCCAAAAACAAGTGTTGCTCTTTGGCTTGCCTGAATTTCTAAATTCCTAATGGTTAAATGGTTTCTTTCAAGTTTCTCATTAGTGGACATAATGTTTTTAGGTATTAAGTCCTTAGTAGCCTTCATGTACTTATTCAGTAAGTACTCGATGTTTGATTGTTGATGTCACAACTCAAAAATGGGTTATGATGGAACTTATCACTACTTAGCCTTGATAAGTAAGTCAATCGCCCCAAACTAATAAAGGAAAACAAAATTGACAATTACATAAATCAAGGTGAGACTTCTAGAATAAATTCAAACCAATATGAAACATAATTCAAATAAAAGTCTGAAAAAAAGCTCATAAATCCCCAAAATTTAGTGTCATAGTGTATGAGCATCTAGTACATAACTGAATTTGAAAATACATATCTTTCTATAAAATTAAAATAAAGACATAAAGTAAAATAACAAGAGGCTCGGAGTCGGCTCTGAAATCCATAGAGAACCGACCCAATACCTCAAACACCGGTCCAATCCACACAAAATCAGCTCCCGTTTCTTGTACTTGCACTTGGATCTGCTTCGAAAAGGCATAGTAGGGGTAAGTACAGTCCACTTCTACTTAGTACGTATCATAGTCTGACTTAGAAAAGAGGGAAATAACATAAGTAAAGGAAACTATAAGCACGCCACTTGAAGGCAGAAAAGTCCCAAAATGTAGCTCACACCGTCTCCACTAACAGATCTAGTATACTAACAAAAATGAAAACATAAAAAACATACAGGAAGAATATACTAAAACTAATACAAGTCAAGAAAACTAAAAAACGCAAGAAAGATGCGCATGCAAATGCAATGTGGATGGGATGGATGTTGAAAGGCATCACATGACTTACTGTATAAACGTATTGAGCTCGCAGCTCCCAGGCAGAATCCATGGAGGGTTCGCAACCCATATACTATATCATATATCTTAATCAACTCACCTCTCCAACTTATGTTGACATACAGGGTTTTCATAAAAGTTACTCATTTTCTTTCAAGAACAGTGTTTCTTAATGGTACCAGTCTCACAAATGTATATGTATGGAATGAAAATGTATTTCTCTCAATCAACTCTATATGAGTCTATCCAATCCATCCAATATATATATATATATACATATATAGATATATATACATATATATATATATAACATATATATATATACACATATATATAGAGAGAGAGAAGTAAGCCCAAAAATCAACTCAATATGTCCAAAATTCATGATCATCAACTCCAATTAGGTATCATCAGAATAAATATGCATGTAAGACATCATTAATATCATATTAACCCTAACTTGGGTATTTTTATAATGATAAAGGCAACCGAAGCTCAAATAGGGTCTATATTAAAAAACTAAGACCATGCACGGACGTTATTTCTAGAATAAAGGCATTTAAATGCACAGATAAGGCTAATGATGTCAAATAACACTCCCTTACGGGCACCACACAATATCAATATCAAAAATCAACCACAATAGAATATAAGCCCCCACACAGGCACACAACTGTAAAAATAATGTCAAAATATGAACTCTATGGTTATTTCCCCCAACCCATAACATGTTTTATTTATTTATAACTATCCAACTCAATGTGAAAGAAGTTAAGCCATAACTTACCTTGAACTACGAAATCCCGGTCTAAATTTCTTCAACATATGTCTTCTTATTATGAATAATGTCAAAATCAACTACATAATTTAAATATAGCATTTATGTGTTAAAATAAAGCTAATTTCCCATATTTGGGTCGGGTCCAAAATGGGTTAGAAAAATGAGTTAAAAAATGAGAGAGGTAAAATCAAAATTTTATTTTAAAAATAAATTCTCCAAGGTTATAGTAGTCTACAATAGAAACCCACATGAAGTAGTTTTAAAATGAGGTCCAGATTGAAGAAAAACTCTTTCTAAACCTTACCAATAAAACCCTAAATTTCCACTTTGAAATCATGATTTAAAGTTATTTTTGATGAGATGACAAAGATGTCCTTAAGAATTGCCTAAACGCGAAGCTCAAAGGTTCAAAAATGAAGGAAAATATGAAAATGAGGCTGTTATACTATTCAATGAATAGTGCCTCATGAATGTCGTCAACCCTTTGAATTTGCAAGGGTCACCAAACCACTAAATGGTCCTTTGTATTCGTGGACAAGGCATTGCGTTTACAAAGGCTGATGATTTAAGCCTTCACATTCATGAGAACCACATAACACTCATGAAGAAGGACTCATCTTCCCTTTGTAATCGCAGGCACCACCTCGCGATCGCGATGAAGGGGAAATTTCTTATCTGCATTTATGGCCGAATGCCGTGTTTCTGAAGAAGGACCTAGCATGAACTAAGTATCAGTAAGTTACTGATTTTTCGTGCCTTTAAATCTCCCAATGGACCCTCAACATTTGTTCAGGACTCGATAAAAACAAACCATATATTCTACTTGTCTAATTTTGATGTTCTGAACTTAATGGTGATGTCGATTTGTCCAAAAAATGTTGTTTTCAATAAATTAATCCTACATACCCCTTTTTGACTATTTTTTGAATAAAAGGTCAAAATGATATATAAAGATCCCAAAATTTAACCAACCTGCTACTAACCTGAATTCGACATTTCAGATATACTAGCGGAGTACAAATTGCCATCCAACACTCAGAATAATGAATGTTGATCAAAGTTAACTATACGGCTTCTCAAGCCTCTAAAACTACAAACTTGCATAAATCCTTCTCGATTTCATTGAGAATCAAGCCAACCATCTCCAAACCCCAAAATAAATATGTATCAACCACATGGATGGGAAAAATAGTTAAAACACATAAAAAGGAACTTACTAATTCAGGTTGTTACAATATTTACCATTGAGACTCTAGTTTGTTCTATAACTAAAAGGCACAGAAATACCTAAATTGGTAAAAAGATGAGGGTAACTACTAGTATGTCAGACTCGATCTCCCAAGTAGCCTCGTAATAGGGTGGTGCCCGCACTAAACCTAAACCACAGGAATATCTCTAGAATTAAACTATTTAACATCTCTGGATAAAATAGAGACTGGCTCCTTAATAAAGGCCAACTTTTCATCCAACATAATTGAGTCCCAACGAAGCACATGAGACACATTCAGAATATAGTGCATAAGCATAGATACATGAGAAATTGGATAAACGGATGCAAAGTTTGGAGTTAAGGTCAACGCATAAGTAACCTCACTAAAAATTAAAACCATCTCAAATGGTCCAATGTACCTCTGGCTAAGCTTTCTCCTCTCTCAAAACCTCATTATGTCCTTCAGGGAAGATACATAAAGGAAAACTTGATCACCAAACACAAACTTTAAGGCACAATGCCTATGGTTTGCATAATGCTTTTTCCTATTCTAGGCTACCTGAAACCTATCCTAAATCATCCAAACCCTATCCAATGACTCATGAAACAAGATACTAACATGGGGTTTAACCTCTAAGCTCTCAAACTAATAAATAGGAGATCAACAACTCCTACCATACAATGCCTCAAAAGGGACGATCATAATAATTAAATAGTATCTATTATTACAAGCAAACTCCACCAAAGACAAATGATGATCTCACTGACTTCCTAAGTCCATAATACATGCATGGAGAATATCCTCTAAAACACAAATAATTTGCTCCAACTGACCAACGATCTAGGATGAAAAGCTATGATAAGGTTAACCTAAGTTACCATTTCCTCCTGAGAAGTCTGGAAGAAGATAAAAGTGAACACTGAGCCTTTACTAAAATAATAGACATGGATACTCCATAAAGATAAACTATCTCACAAATATAGATAAGCGCGAACTTCTTAACACTAGATGAGATATGAATAGAGATGAAATGGGCTGATTTGGTCAACCGATCTATGATGACCCAAATATTGTCAGAACGATGAGAAGTATGAGGCAACTAACTCACAAATTCTATAATGATCCATTGTACTTCTATTCTGGAGTGTGTAATATCTAAAACTAGACACCCAGTCTCTGATGCTCAGTCTTTATCTGTTGACAACACAAGCAATGAGCTACAAAATCCACCACATCCTTATTCTTAGCACCCCACCAGTGAAGTTTCTTTAAACTATGATACATTTTTGTCATACCTGGATAGATAGAATATATGGAATAATATGCCTTCTTTAAAATCAGTCTTACCCATCCATTAACTCTCAGTACACTAACTTAACCTCCAATCCTCAGAACTCCATAAAAATCAATAGATGTTGCCTTATCCTTTCCACTCATCACCTAATCTTGAATCACCCACAAACTCTCATCATCAAACTAAGATCTAACATCAACAAAAGCTAAAACATGCCTAGTATCAAAGTATGAATCCTAACCATCTGGTTATATAAGGATTGAATCCCTAAGTCTAAAGGCTACTCCTGGGTCAAGAGATGAGTTAAGCTTCCCATATTAGCAAACTTCCAGCTCAAGGCATTCGCAACTATATTAGCATTTCCCGAATAAAACAAAAGAGTAAGGTCATAATACTTAAGTAACTCAAGATAATGTTATTGCCTTATATTAAAATCTCACTATATGAAAAAGTACTGAAGGCTATGATGCTCTGAGAAAATATGACCAGAAACTCCATACAAGTAATGATGATACAACTTCAACATAAACACTATGGCTGCCAACTCCAAATCATGGGTAGGTTAATTTCTCTCCTGAGATTTCAACTGGTGATAGGCATAAGCAATTACCTTACCCTCCTCCATCAACACCATACCCAGAACAGCGCAAGAACTATCACAAAATATGATAAAACCTACATTCTCCTTGGGCAATGTCAAGATAGGAGTCAAAGTCAATAACTCTTTGAGATTTTAAAATTCTTCTCACATTTGTCCGACCATTGAAAAACTACCTTTTTCTAAGTTTAATTGGTTAAAGAAGCCATAATAGATGACAAACCCTACATAAAATACCAATATTACCCTGCCAAACTAGCAAAACTCAGAATCTCAATAGGAAAGTAGGTCTAACCCAATAATAATTTTCCGCTATCTTGGTCGGATAAACCATAATTGAATCCTTAGTCACCATAGAATAAAAGAAAGAGATAGTTCCAATCAAAACTTATACTTAGAAACTTAGCATACAACTTCTGACCAAGCAACCTCTGAAGTAAAATCCTAAAATGCTTCACATCATCGACCTTACTTTTGGAATAAACCAAGATGCCATCTATAAATATAATTATAAAGGGATCGAGATATAGTCAAAACACCTAGTTCATCAACTCTATGAGCATTTCTTAGGAGTTGGTTAATCCAAAAGACATAACAAAGAACAAATAATGATTGTATCTAGTCTGAAAAGACTTCTACAAAATATTCAAAGCTAGAATCTTCAACTGGTAATCCCTGAATCTCAAATCAATCATGATAAATGTAAAATATATCTAAATATTTTCAAGAAAACTATCAACGTGAGGAAGAGAATACCTATTGTTAACCTTCATTTTTTTAGCTACCTAAAATTAATATAAATATGTATTGAACTATCCTTTTTCATCATGAACATGATTGGAGCACCCCAAGGAGATACGCTAGGTCTAATGAACCCCTTACTCAACAAATCTTATAACTGCTCCCTAAACTCTATTGAGGCCATACTATAGGGAGAAATAAAAATGGTCTTGGTGTTTTGCCCATATCAATTGTAAAATCAATATAACAATTTGAAGGCATACCAGGCAAATTTGTAGGAAACACTTCTATAAACTTTTGGAAAACTTAGATAGAATCCATATGAGGTTGTGAGGCAATTCTAGAATCACACACATAGATCAAATAAAACAAACACTCCCTATGTATCATATGATGAGCCTCGTAGAAAGATGTAACACCCTTCAGACTCGAACTAAGCATACCTTCCAAGCTAACCTTGAAATACTTGATGTAGCTAAGGTCATGGTCTTGGCATAATAGTTTAAAATAGCATGATACGGAGCTAACCAAGTCATACCCTAGATAACATCAACCCTATATTGGACAATTAAATCTATCCTAGTATCACAGCCTAAAAAGGTAACCACACAAGATCGTTACACCCAATCCACCATAAAAGAATCTTCTACTAACGAAGAAACATAAAGAGGCATAGAAAGAGGCTCACATGGAATATAAAAAATAAAAGAAAAATATATAGACACATAGGATAATATAGACCTAGGGTCAAATAACATAAAAGTATATCTATAGAAAACTGGGATGATATGTTTAATAATTGCATTAGAAGCCTCTCCCTTGGGTCTCTTAAGTATAGCATAACACTTACTATGTCTTCTTTTGGATTGAATAACCCTACTAATAGCTCTATAAGCATCTCATCTGTATCCCTAGCATTGCCTCTACCACCTGGTGAACTATCTCTGACTATAAATATATGAGTATGGCAAAGCTTAAGTTGAGAGCTCTACTGAGGGGATATAATCAAATATCAGGGCAGATCCTTGGCCATATGGCAAACTCATCATATAAAAAGAATCACATATAGCCTGAACTGATATGAGAAGGTGCAAATGAACTAGAACAACCATCCTACCCTAAATAACTAATTCTAGAACCTCCACCAGTATGACCTGACACCTGACTACCAAAGCTACAGAACTTAAAGGTTTACCACTGGATCACTGCAACTCATCTTGAATAAACCTACGATGATAACCACAAGAACCTCTATTAGTGAAATCTCTACCTTAAGAGGTATGTCCATTAAACCCCCTATAACGATGCACCTTCTTGGTGCCTTCTTGAGTAGCCTTGATAATAGACCGATCATATTGGCATGCTCAATAATACTCTGGAAAAAATCCCATTAAACTATCATCTGTGTTGTATCTAACTAATAGTACCATCTAACTACTTCACAAACTTTCAAATCCTCTCAGATTTGATGGAGATGCTAGCAGTTAAATATCTGAGTAAAGTATGAAAATAAGTCTCATACTCAACAATAGCCATGGAGCCCCACTCCAAGTGATCAAAATCATCACACATTTGATATTTCTAGCCATACGATACAAGTCTTTCTAAAAAGGCCTCAAAAATCTAAATCCATGAGATAACAGGAAAACCCAAAGGTATACAACTATCAAATGAACTTTACCAATCCCTAGCCACATCCATCAATTGATAGGTAGTATAAAAAAACTCCATGAGACTCAAGGGATCCAAGATTATGTAAAATATCTTGGAAATCTATCAAAAATTTATAGGTATCCTCGCCACTATCTCTAATAAACTTTGGTGGATCCAAGAGAATAAACCTCTTAAATCTTTTCTAATCATTAGAAGGCACAACTATACCCAAATCAACTATAGAAATAGTACGTTCATAGGCAATGAATACATACATGGGAGCACTATAGATAATGGCTACAACCCTGAAATAGGAATACCATAAGAAGATGCCAGAACTGATGGTTGAATATCACTTGAAGTTTGAGGAATACCAAGTACACTCAAGGGAACGCTGTCCAAATAACTCAAGAAATAAACCAAGAGACCCTAAATTACAGGTGTATCAACTGAAATCTGTGGACCTGAGTGTGCCCCATATCCCTTATCTGATAATCACTTTTGTATAAATAACCTCAGGCTCAAGAGAGTCCTCCCTAGCACATCCTCTACCTGGGGTAGCTCCTCATGTCCATTTTCTATCTTTGGTCTATCCATGACTACTACATTTCCTTCTAGTCATGATTCTATCAGTGGGTGTTGGCTCAATATCCCTAGCCTCTAGAGATCTAGTCCTTACCATCAGTGTAGAAATCAGTGGAACACAACTTATTAAATTAGGTAAGAACAACCCGTACGTTTAGGAATCAAGATAGAGAAGTCCTTTCTAATGATATCTTATAGTCTCTCAAATTATATATAGACATCTATGTACCAACCCATGAGACTCTACTATACATCTTGCTCTTACACTTATAAGATTGGTGAACCTAGCTTAGATGCCAATTTGTCATGACCCAAAAACTAGTCATGATGGTACTTATTGTGCTTAACCTTGATTAAAAAGCTAATCACCTAAATTGATAAAAAAGAAATGAAATCAATAGTTACATTCGTCAAGGCAAGACTTCTAGAATAAAGTAAAGCTAATACGAAACATAATTCAAATAGAAGTTTGAAAGAAATTTCATAAGTCCCTAAAATCTAGTGTCATAGTGTAACAACATCTACTACATAAGTGAATCTGGAAATACATATGTCTCTAAAACCAAAACAAAGATATAAAGTAAAATAAGAGAAGGCTAGGAGTCTGCTATGAAATCCTTAGAGCACCCAATACCTCAAACATCACTCTAATCTGCATGAAATCAGTTCCAGTACGTTATACTCATAGTTAAGTCTGAATAAAGGCACAGTAGGGTGAGTAAGATCCACTTGGACTTAGTAGGTACCATAGTTCGATTGAGCAAAGTAGAAAATAATATAAGTAAAGAAACCTATGAGTACATCACCTATAAGAAAAAGAATCCCAAATGGTAGCGAACACCATTTCTAGTAATTGCTATAATATATAAACAAAAATAAAAATAGTACAAACGTACAAGAAAAATATACCGAAATGAATACAAGTCAAGGAAACTAAAGAAATTATGAAAAATTCATATATGAATGCAACACAATGTATTGAGGATAGATGAATGGTGAAACCCATCTCACGGCCTTTTGTATACACCCACTGAGCTCACAGATCATAGGTAGGATCCATAGGGGTTTGTAACCCATATACTATATCTGATAACTCAGTCTCAACTCACCTATTTGACTCATGTTCATGGAGAGGGTTTCTATAAAAGTGTCTCATTTTCTTTTAAAAATAGTATTTCTCATTAGTACTAATGTCTCATGAATGTATATGTATGGAATGAGGATGTAACATTCATAATTAACTCAATATGATGATATCCATTCCATCCAACATGTACATATATGAGTGAGCCCAGAAATTAACTCAGTATATCCATAATTCACGATCAACAACTCCAATTAAGCACCATCAGTATAAATATGCATGTAAGATATCAAATATCATATCAACCCATAACTTGGGTATTTTAATAATGATAAAGGCAAAAATTTCTCAAATAAGGCTTATATTAACAAAATAAGCCCCTCTTATAGTAATCATATCTAGAATAAAGGCATTTAAATGTATAGATAAGGGAAATGATATTAAATTAAACCCCTATCACGGGAACACAATAGTAAAAATAATCTTGATATATAAACTAGATAGTTATTTCCCCCAACCCATAGCATGATTTACTTATTTTGTAAGTACCCAATGCAGTTTGAAAGAAGTTAGGCCATAACCTACCTCAAAATGATGAAATTCCAATCTAAAGTGCTTCAACACGAATCCTTCCCCATATGAATGACCTCAAAGTCAACTAAAGCATTCAAATATAGCATCTATGCATTCAATGAAAGCTAACAATACCTATATTACATATGTTTGAGTCAGGTCCACAATGAATTCGAAATATGAGTTCTAAAGTAAAAGGGGTAAAACTAGAAATTTATTTTAAAAACACATTCTCCAAGATTATAGGATTCTATAGGATAAACCAACATGAAAAAAGATTTAAAAATAAGGTCCAAATCAAAGAAAAACCCTTTTTAAACATTATAGATAAAACCCTTAAATTTTCTCCTTGAAATCATGATTTAAAGTTGTTTTTGATGATGTAATTAATGAAAAATAATGGAAATAAGGTTTTGAAGCTTACCTAAGATAAAATGGTGAAGAAATCTTCAAGAATTACCCAAACTCGAATCACAAAGGTCCAAAAATTATGAAAATGTGAAAATAAGGTTTTATATTGTTCAATAAAAGGTGCCTCACGAACGCAATCAACTCTTCGCGTTCACAAGGGTCAGTGCTAACCAGGTCGCTAAATTTTCCTTCGTGTTTGCATAAAAGGTTTTGTATTCTTGAAGACTGATGATTCATGAAAGCCTCCTCACCTTTTCAAAGAAGGGCTATCTTTTCTTTGAGATCGTGGACACCATATTGTGATTATGATGGAACGAAATTCCTTTTCTATGTTAGCATCTAGAGGCCCGCATTTGCGTAGAAGGATATAGCATGCACCAGATATCAATATTTACTAATTATACATGCCTTCAAATTCTCCAAATGATCCCTGAAGATTTATTCAAGAGTTGACCTAAACAAATCTTATATGCTACTAGGCTAATTTCAATGTTCTAGAGTCAATGGAGATATTGGTTTTTGAAAAAGGTTGTTTTCAATAAATTAACCTCAGGGACTCATTTTTCACTATTTTCCAAATGAATGGTTGAAATGAGATATAAAGGTCCCAAAGTCGAACCAACCTGCTACTAGTCTGAATTCAATATTTTGATCTGCTTGCACAATCTAAATTACCATATAATACTCAGAACAATAAATCTTGACTAAAGACAACTATATGATTTCTCAAGCCTCTATAACCACAAACTTACATAAATCATTTTTTATCAAATTGAGAACCATTACAACCATCTCCAAACCCCTTAATTAATATGTAACAATTACAAGGAAGGGTAAAATGATCAAAATATATAATAATGGAAACTCACAAATTTAGGTTATTATAATTGATTTATTTAGGGCATTTGTTAGTATTGTTGAAAATTCTTTTGCTCTATGTTTTGAATTTGGAAACCAGGTGGTTCCTTTATGTACTGCTTCCATTGAAATCTTGGATGTTTTTATGCCATGAGACTACTAAATGAATAATTATTATTGTACCTACAAACATTTACTTGTTTGTCACTTTACTCTGAAACTTTGTACTAATGATTTGGATGGTTACCTCCATAACCATCTCAATTTTCAAGTTGAAGTAAAAACTATGAACTAACCTTAAAAGGCTCAAATTTTTATGTGAAATCTATAAATTATTGTGTCAATGGATTTAAAGATTCGGCTAATTGATTGACTCTTGCTATTTCATGATAATTTCTATCAGATGACCATTGGATAGTATTTTCTAAAATTTTATTAAATAGTTGTATTGTTTCTACAGCTATAACAATTACATTTGTAGAAAATAGTTTAAGATCATGATAAAAAAATGTATGAAATGTTAGGATCTAAAATTCCGTGGTGTGGATATTTTCTTAACAATTCAGTCTTTCTCACACTTGAGAAAAAAATTGAATATTTTTTTGTATAAAGTTGTTAGTTTGTTGCTATATTTTAATTATTTTTACTGGTGAAAAGTGCTGAACAAGAAATCTTTGGGTCATTTGATCCCATATTGTAATGGAACCTCTTGTAAGCTTCACAACCATGTCTTAGCCTCCACATTTAGTAAAAAACAAAAAAAAGATTTGAAAGTGCATTATCTCAAATTGACAATGCGTGTGTTGATAGTTTCACTTTTCCAATGCACAATGCATGTTAGTGGAATATTATTAAGAGAAAAGTGTGTATTTACTTTGTGTAACTCTTATAACCACTAACATTTTATTTCACTCATTATTTTATGGTAGAATGTGACATTTAATTCTTGAAACTTTGACCATTAGTCTACCTCATTACTCTTGTAACTCTTGTAATATTTGTAACCTAAAGACCATTCAAGTACCCACTTTACTGTACCACATTCTTCCTATTCAATACAAGGATGAATACCTCACATATAAATAGAGGTGATCTTGTATGTTATTGCATGTACAAGGAAATATGATAAGTGTGAAAAAGATTATAGTGTGTAGAAGTAAAATAGAGAGTTGAGACAAGAAAAATATTCTAAGTCTATAACTATATTCACTATACAAAAGTGAGTAATTATATTAGTGAAAGAAAGAGTTTAAACAAAGAAAATATTCTAAGTCTTTAAATATATTCCCTATACAAAAGAGAGTTTTAGATGTTGAAGGAAGGTGTTCTTGTTGGGGAGCTTTGGACTATTTAACTAATTCGGAATTGATTGAGTTGTACGTCATTGATGGGTTGTTGTATCCTGGAGGGGACAAGCCAAGATTTGATACTATTGGATCAGTGTAGATTATGATGTAGTGGAATTGAATCACCTTAAATAGAGCGAGATATCCGCACCTCAACCAAGAAGAATATTATCTATTTTTTCTTCATTTTCTTCATTTTATTAGTTAAACTGTAATTTAATTATTGTGGTATATTACTCCAATAATTTTTAAGAAAATTCATGTTTTATTATAGTTTGAAAAATCACGGATATCAACATGAAAGATCTCAAAAGATGGATGGCAAGAGATAGCCATGTAAAGTTTATTTCTACTCCTCAACTCAAGCAGAGGAAAGGTAAAAACTTTTCTACTTGTTGTGGAGTAAAGGAAATAAGTTACCTATTATTTTTTATGAATAAAATGATACTTTTCATGGAAGTTTATTTTCTTAAAGTCTCAAAATAGTGGGGGCTAATGAAATGAAAAAATATTGCCATGTAAAATATGATTTTGCATTTTTGAGAATACTTTGAAAAAAGGTTACAAGTGCATATATTAGTCTTGGAATCAATCACGTATTACTATTTGCATATGTTTTGATGTCTTTAAATTTGGCTCTAACATATTATCAGAGAAAGGATAAAAAATGTTGAGTAGC
The DNA here is from genome assembly GCF_002878395.1 of Capsicum annuum. Taxonomy (NCBI): domain Eukaryota; kingdom Viridiplantae; phylum Streptophyta; class Magnoliopsida; order Solanales; family Solanaceae; genus Capsicum; species Capsicum annuum. The sequence goes on along the minus strand of NC_061120.1, from coordinate 148,992,072 downwards.
CATTTGACATAAAATATGTGGGTGAGATAAATTTCATTCTTGGAATGAAAAATACCTAAATCATGTGATTAGTGACATAACCCGACCTAGGGCCTTGTCGTACTGGGGATCCCAAGTCCACCCAGGAACAGAGACCACCCCCGATACCCAACCCAACCAATCTAGCATAAACCCTGAGTTAGATGAATTCCAAACATATAAAAAGATATCATATTTTATACAACTTCCGGACTCTAAGATAGGCCTATGATTGTGATTGACCCAAACGAGTCCAACCATCTAAACCAACAAATAATCGAACCATAAACCAAAACCATACATCCCATACAGAATGAGTTCCAAGATGATAATATATGAAATCCAAACAAAATGGAAAAATCATAAATCAAATACCGTCCAAGGGTGTTAGCCCTAATACCAATGCCAATACTAAGGTTGACACAGATACTGACACCGCCCATTTCAACCAATAGTTGTTCCACAAAGACTTTAGCTGAAAGAAAAATAATATTCGATTGGGACATGCCCCCAACCATATCCAAAACCAAAGTATGTAAAGACATCCATGATATGAAATGGAGCCTTTCAGAATATGAAAGCTTATCACTTTAATCCAATCGCCAATCCCGAAGCCAAACACTAAGCAAGAAGAGTAAAATGGTCCGTTCCTGCATTGCGTTGGGATACAACCGCCTATAGATGGGTTAGCGGGTGAATGCTAGCATAAACCCAGGATAAGGATAAAATAATGATGTACAGTAAAACAAAGTAAACCAACCATATGCACACAACCACACAAACACATACACACACAGATATATATATATAACCATGCCAGGAAAGGGAGCCAAGTATAGTATGCCTTTAAAAACATTAACCTGGGTATGTGTAGCTTTACTGTCCTAAAAGCACCCACGTTCTATATGGGTCCAGTGTAACCCCCTGAATAGGCCCCGATGTGTGTATCAGCATGAACCGAAGCTACCATAAGAGTAGGGGATTCCCGAGTACCCGTCTCTCTCCATGATACAGATGTACAGATACTTATAGGATTCCCATGTACCTTATCGTATCATATATGGTAGTTATGACCTCCCGTCATGTCAACAAACATGAGTTTTTAGTGTCTGTCCATTGGCCTCATTTCTTCACGGTTAGCTATCACACCCCACCATTATTGCCTAATTAAGACCATTTCCATCCAAACAATTCATTAGAGTATTATTATTAATAAAGTCTATAAGTAGTGGTATCGTCATACCGACTATAGATTGCAAGCAATTTACTTAGTCAACCTTTTTATGTAGAGGGATTTGTATGTACCCATAGATTAAATTATTAAGTTAATTTGGGGGAATCCTATGTACCTCTCAAGTGTTTCATTATTATGTTTGCTTGGGGAAATCCCATGTACTCCACAAGTTATTCATTAGCATGTTTACTTGGGGGATTCTCTTGTACCCCACAAGGATGTTTAATTAACCATAACCATAACCATAACCATAACCACAAAACCTTACCATTTTAACTATTCCAAACCATTTATACCATTTAGGGTTCCATTACCAAACCATACCATGCAATAGTTTCATTAAAAGTCCAATAATATAGTAAAAGAAGTTATCAAAGGCATTTCATCAAACATATTGGGGGAATAGTATTTCCAAAACCAATTCCAATTACCAATTAACCCATGCAACCAATATTCCAAACCACCATTAAAGCATGTAAAAACATAATTAAAACATGGGAAAACCATAACCAAACATTCAATACCAAAACCCCAACATATATTTGAAAATCCCAAAACCATATAATAATCATTCCATTAAAACATTGTAAAAAACATGCCTTTAGTTGAAACTAACAATGATGGAGGAGTACATGCCTTAGATTAGGAAGATGATGGAGAGAAATCACCCGTACAAGCCCCAAATTGGTCCTCTAGATAAAACCTTAGCCTTTCTTTACCCAAGAGCCTTAGAGTGAAGTAGAGAGAGTTTATAAGTATTTAAGATTAGAATAATAGGGTAAATGATATCCCAAAAGAGTTATAAGTTGTAGGGCCTTAAGAGGTTAAGTGGGAAAATGTTAAGATTAGCCCCAATTTAGACTGCTTAAAATCCCTATCAGATGGTACGACTTCCCCATACCAGTCGTACCATCCAATACTTGTAGTACCCACCACTCGTACCTTAGATTTCTCCCTTGGACCTAACACTGTCCACTATATGACTTACCAAAACCAAGTCACATCTAACCATACGATTAGTACCCCTAAATCGTATACCTGGTAGAATAGAATCAAAGGAAGTTTAAATACTGTCTACCCTACAAGTCAATGGTATGACTCATACCCTATATTACGGCTCATAGTGAGCCACTCATACTCATCTCCAAGTTAAGTTACTAAGTCTTAGATTAAGTGAAGGAAAAACCCAAACCATATGACCCATCACCAACCAAATGACTCATACTACCTAAGTCTTACCTATTCCATAAGCCAATTAAACCCACCAACCATAATTGGTTAGAACGTGACCAAGGCATATTACTCGTACCCCATCATACGACTGGTGCCCAAAAGTCATAGCCTAGAATCCAAAAATCCAGGAAATTTTCTAAGGGTTCAAACCCAAGGTGTTTGAGTCTCCCCCAGTAGGATCATTCATCCTCAAATGATGGGAAAGGTAGGTCAAACACAAGAACGATTCATTTGCATTATCAAATATCAATCCAACCTTTAACCAAGTTAGAAAATAGAGATGTAACTAAGAACACATACCTTTCGCACAAATATCCAGAGTAGAAAACAAATGTGAATATTTTTAATTCATGTCTGCTTTCGCTTCCCATTTAGCCTCTTCCACCTTGTGGTTTTGCCATAGATCCTTAACCGAGGCCAAATCATTATTCCATAACCAACGAACCTACCGATCCAATTTCTCAAACGGGACTTTTCATAAGCCAAAGAATCTGAGATACCCAATCCTTCCAAAGGAACCACCAAAGAAGGATAACCAATACACTTTCTCAACATAAAGACATGAAATACCGAATGAATGGAGATCAAACTAGAAGAAAACTCCAATTCATACGCTATATTACCAACCCTTCGCAAGAATACATAAGGACCAATATATTGGGGACTAAGCTTCCCCTTTTTACCAAACACATTACTTTCTTCATGGGAGATATCTTTAGGAACACCCTATCCCCAACCTAAAACTCCAAGTCTCTATGCCTTACATATGCACAGGACTTTTTGCGACTTTGGGCAGCCTTAAGCCTATATCGAATCACCTTTACCTTTTTCATAGCCTCATAAACCAAATTTGGACCAAACATATCCGCCTCACCAACCTTGAACCACCCAATAGGAGATCTACACCTTCTACCATATAGCACCTCGAAAGGGGTCATTCCACTACTAGAATGGTAAATATTATTATAACCAAACTCTACAAGAGGTAGATGCTCAATCCAATTACCACCATAACAAACACACATGCCCGAAGCATATCCTCCAAAGTCTGAATAGTCCTTTCTGCTTGCCCATTTATCTGCGGATGAATGGCAGTACTCAAACTCACCTTAGTCCCCAATCCTTTCTAAAATGTCCACCAGAAGTGAGATGAAAATTGTGTACTATGATTAGAGATAATCAAAATAAGTACCCTATGCAGCTTCACCATTTTTTGAAGATACAACCGCATATAATCTTTCTGACAAAAAGTTGTCCTCACTGGCAAGAAGTGAGCCGGCTTTGTCATTCTATCCATGATGATCCAAATTAAATCAAATTAGTTTTGAGACCGAGGAAAACAGGTAATGAAATCCATATCGATTACCTCCTATTTCTATTCAGGCAAATTAATTTCTTTATACAACCCACCAGGCCTTATGTGCTCAACTTTAAATTGTTGGCACACCATACACTTGGCTACAAAATCAGCCATATCCCTCTTCATTCCACTCAACTAGTACATCTCTTTGAGATCATGATACATTTTAGTCTAATCGGGATGAGCAACAAAGCATGATTCATGCGCCTCAACTGATATACTTTATCACAAACAATCAACGTCAGAAACATATAACTTTTCTTGATAACTTAAGGTACTATCGCCACTAACCTCAAATACCATCACCTTTTGTCCACCTATATCATCCTTGATTTTCATCAAGATAGGATCTAGCATTTGCTTTTTGTTGATCTCTATACCAAGAGATGACAACCACTTCTTTTACCATCACACTACCATCGTTGGAGTTCAAAACATGAACTCAGAGATTAGTCAAGAGGTAAATATGCTTCACTAATTCCTAATTCTCTTTATCCACATGAGCTAAATGCCCCATGGACAACCTTCTAAGAGTATCAACAACCACGTTAGCTTTACCTGAGTGGTAGTAAAGACTCATATCATAGTCTTTGAGAAGCTCTAACCATCTTCTCTGCCTAAGATTTAGCTCCTTCTGAGTGAACACATATATGAGTCCCTTATATCAGAAAAGATGTTCACTTGCACTCCATATAAATAATGTCGCTAAGTTTTTGAAGAAAAAACCATTGCTAAAAGCTCCAAATCAAAAATAGGATAATTCTTCTCATTCACCTTCACTTGCCCAAAATCATAGGTAATCAGCTTACTATTCTGCATCAAAAGGCAAACCAAGTCCTACCCATGATGCATCATAATAAACCACAAATCCGTTATTACCTTCAGGTAATGTCAAAATTAAAGTCAAAGTTAGGTTATCCTTCATCTTCTCAAAACTCCCCTCACAACTATCTGATCAAGAAAACTTTAGCCTCTTCTGAGTCAACTAAGTCAATGGGGAAGCTATTGTCGAGAAACCTTTTGTAAACCACCTATAATACCCAGCCAAACCGAAAAAGCTCCAAATATTAGTTGGAGTCGTAGGTCTAGGCCACCTTTTAATCATAACCACCTTTTACCAGTCAACCAAGATCCCTTCAGTAAAAATAATATGACCAAGAAAAGTCACAACGTTTAACCAAAACTCACAGTTGGAGAATTTGGCATACAATTGCTGCTCTTTCAAGGTCCACAACACCACATAGAGATGATTAGCATGACCCATGATAACGCTCAATCTACAGCTCTCGTGGGAGTGTAAAGCGGTCGTTAGCAAATATAGAACCCAACCTGGGTTGGGTATCGATCCCACAGAGAATAGCTTGGCCAACAAGCAAGAGAAATTACTAGACTTTTAGTGCAAGTCTCGTAGGAAAGGGGGGATTGTAGTATGTAACCAAAACAAGAATGTAAGAACTGAAAATAGCAAAATAAAGAGAGATTGTCACGTGTGTTGTAAACAATGAGAATTGAGGCGTTGGGGTTATGTCCACCTTCTGAGGTATACGTCTCTATTGGCTATGAGTGTGTAGAGTCTTGACATGTAATTGCTTATAGAGAATTGTAGTCGATGGTAAATCCAAGCGTCTCTCGACCTAAACAAGGACTATTTCACTTTAACTCTCTCGAGCTTAAAGCGTGACTAACGGTCATTCTCCAAGAAGTTAGTCCAGGTACGGCACTAGCTTTTTAATAGGAAAGGGTGTCCTACTACCTTGACATTATCTCTTTTCCAGACAAATAACTTTTCTCTCGAACAAGTCAGATGTTAGACTGGCGTTGGTCTATGCGTCTTCTTTTCTAGACAAATAACCTTTCTCTCGAACAGGTTAGATGTTAGAATGGCGTGTTCTTGTGTTTGAACCGCAAAGAATGTAGATTTAAGATGAAGAGAATAATGATATAAGCAATATACTTGTCTTGAACTCACAAACTCATAGCTATAGATAGTAACTCATTCGGCTTCCATAACCCCAACTAAGAGATTTAGTTACCCATGAATGCGAAGGATATCACGTTTTGCATGGTGGATGGCGTGAATAGTAGGTGTTTGGCGTGTGGTTTTAGTGATTCCGTAGCAAGTAACGATTCTCTTGTTGTGGAATTTAAGAGTAGAAGAATGAAGAATTGAGAATGGGTTGTAGGAAGATGTCTTAATTGTAAGGAGATGAATGAATTGTCAGAATGTCTCCTCTCCTCTCCAAAATCTCTAACATGATAGGGTATTTATAATACTCCTATCCTACTCCTACTAAACTAATAAAATAAATAACCAAATCCTAATATACTAATGAAATCCTTGACCCAATTGTACTAGGGTAAGGTTACAAAATTATAATCCAAATAGAATGATGAAACACATAACCTAATTGCACTAGGTTAATGTATTATGGCAAAAATCCAGCTTTGTGTCTGTAAGTCCCAAAGTCTTCAGAAATGCTGTTTTAGCCCGGGACAGATTTTCCATGCAGCAGATTTAGTCCTTTATGCGTCCAGCTCCTTTCCATCTCGTTTGTGAGCTTTCTTTTGCGTCAAGTAAGCCATAAATTGCTGTATTTTGCATCATTTATACCTGAAACTTTCCTAATCACATTTGTTAGCTCATTTACAGGAAAAAGGACTAAAAGTGTACGAAATAGATAATTAGTTCTCGAAACTAGGCTAAAATATGGGCAAAATATATTGATATAGGCGCGTAATTTCGCCTATCATCAACCCACCTCTCTTAAAATACATCAAGATGTCATCAATGAACAAAATGACAAAAAGATCCAGAAATTGCCTAAAAACCCTATTCATCCAATTCATAAATATCGTTGGAACATTAGTCAAATTGAATGACATAACCATGAACTCAACGTGCCCATAACGAGAATGAAAAGTTTTCTTAGGGATATCTTCCTCCCTAATCTTAAGCTAATAGAACCCAAACCGAAGACCTATCTTAGAAAAGAATTAAGTACCTTGCAACTGATCAAATAAGTCATCTATTCCTGGAATAGGATACTTGTTCTTAACTGTTACCTTATTAAATTATCGATATTCAATGGACATCCGAATAGAACCATCATTCTTCCGCATGAATAACATTGTTTCACCCTATGGGGATACACTAAAATGGATGAAACCCTTATCTAAAAGATCTTTAAGTTTCTCTTTCAGTTCTCTCAACTCAGTCGGAGCCATTCTATAAGGAGGAATATATACTGGATAAGTTTATGGAACAGAATAAATATCAAACTCAATCTCCCTATTAGGAGGAACACCAAGAAGATCATCTGGAAAGACCTCAAGAAACTTATTCACCACCAGAACTGAATGTAAAGAAGTAAAGAAGGACCTTCCGAGTTAGAATCTTTAACCTGGGCCAAATAATTGAGACACCTTGTGGAGATTAATATCTGAGCTCTAAGATAGGAAATAAATCTCTCTCTATGAGCTAGGGAACCGCCCTCCTACTTAATAATCGGTTCACTAGAAAACCTAAAGACAACCTTACAGGTTCGATTATCTAAGGACACGTAACAAGAGTGTAACCAATCTATCCCCAGAATAACATCAAAATCCATTATATCAAGTTCAAAAAAATACACCAAAGTCTGCCTACTACCTACAAATACCACACATTCCCTATAGACACTTTTAACAACCACAAAGACACCTACCGAGGTAAAAATAGAAAAGGAATCCGAAATAACCTCTGAATAAGAAAAAATACATAGTCATAAATGGGGTCACATAAGAGAGTGTTAACCCCAGATAAAGTGAACAATATACATCATGAGAATAGAGTGGTAATGTACCAGTAATAACATCAGGTGATGCCTCAGATTCCTGTCGAGTAGCAAGGGCATAAAACCTATTTTGACCTATGCTAGTACTAGAAGAAGGAACAAATGCAGAAGTAATACCCTTTGGTGTAGGAGTAGAAGATGAAGCAAATTAAGACTTACTCTCTCCCGAAGTACTCTTACCAACTGACAATTTCTAAGCATATGGCATGGCTGATCATATTTGAAACATCTATCCCTTCTTTCCTCATAGAAACCCCCATGCAACCTACCGTAGAATCGACAAAGAGGGCATAATGAGGCTGGCTGAGCCCAACTTGCCTAAGATTGTGCCTCCTATGACCAAAACTTATTGCTATCCTGCTGACGCCTATCACCCATCTATATTGGGTACAGAGCAGTAGTTGTAGAGAAGGAACAAAAACTCTTTCACTTTCTCTTTAGCCACTTTGTGCCATCCCAACCACCTTGCTGATGAGCAACACCCTGCTCAAATAACCTGAACTTCTTACCATGCTTTTTCCCAAACTCATCCTATTTCTTCTTTTCCTTCTCCACCTATTGCATATAAATCACTAACCTAAAAATACCTATGTCCTTGACTAGCAATACAGTCTTGCTTTCAATGATAAATCCCAAGATAGTACAAAAGTGAACTTTATCATCCTGGCCCTGATATCAGACACTAATTTTGGAGCATACTTTGACAGTTGATGAAATTTCAAGGAATACTCCTTGACTAGCATTTTCTCCTGTCATAGATTGATATATTCCTCTGCCTTTGCTTTCCTTAACTCCTAAGGAAAGAACAAGACTAAAAATGAATTAGAGAAGTCTCCCATAAAGACGAATCCTTAACGCCACCCCTAGCCTCATCTCATTCCTTTAACCATTGTTATACCACATCTTTAAGCTGATAAGCCATTAAATTTACCCCTTCCATATTTGTGGCGTGCTTTAACCAAAAAATTTTCTATATTGCATCCACGAAACCCTGAGGATCCTCCTCTACCTTCACACCAGAAAAGTAGGAGGATTCATTTTCTTAAACTGGCCAACCCCTGTGGCCTCAACAGATGTAGCACTAGATGCACTTCACTCAGCCTGAGCAACAACCAACAATAAAATCATATAAATATATTGACAAAATTTCACATTTGTCAACTCACCCTAAAGAAGACTAGTAGCAACCGGTGGAACTCCAAGAATATCAGGGACTGGATCTCTACACCAAGTAGCACATGTTCATTAAATATTGTCCCTAATTGGGATAGAAGAGTTACGTTACATCTCAGATTATCGAGGCATGATATAAAAAGTAAAAAAACTAGCATTAGAGAAGATTCCAGGACTTAGACTTCAAGATTTAAAATAGAATACTAAGAAAGTAAAACATTCCTAAATGCCTTGTAACCTCTCTCTTACGAGTTTGGCACGCTATATACCCTTAAAAGAGACTCTACTTGATAGCTTTGTGGACTGCTAATTGACCATGAACCTAAAGCTCTGATACCAAATTGACATGACCCAAACCGGGCCCTTGTCGTACTAGGCATCCCAAGTGAAACTAGGATGAGAGACCACCCCCAATACCCAACCTAAATAATCTAGCCTAAACCCTAAGTTAGATGAATTCCAAACATATAAAAAGATAGTGTATTTTATACAACTTTCAAACTCTGGCATAGGCCTATGACCGTGATCGATCCAAACGTTTCCAACCACCAAACAAACCTATAAATGAACTATAAACCAAAACCATACATTTCATGAAAGCCTTTAATAGTGGACATGGCTATAAAAAATCACACAAGGCCAAGCTGTGCAAGGGTGAAGATCAAAGTGGACCTTGTTGCTAAGTTACCATATAGAGTGAAGATCAATGACGAGTATGGATGATATAAATGAGGAAGTAAAATCTAAGTGAATTTAGATCTAATATGATTACAAGCCTAAATATTGTAAGAAATGCTGCTTACAAGGTCATGATGAAGAATCTTGTTGTAATCTTCATCCGGAGATATATGATAAGCTGCAAGGACAAAGGGAGTCCAAAGACAGTACTAAAAAAGACGCAAAAAAGATTTAGCAAGGGCCAAAAGGGGCAACAACTGATAGTAGCTGTTGACAACTAATTTTGGCCCTCCACGACTAAATTTAATTCTGAGTTTCTTCAATTTTTAATAAAATTAAAATATTTATTTCATCCGAATAAAAAATTTTCAAAATATTTTTTGTACGCAATTTTATCATTTTAAGTAGTGATTATATATTATCATGTTAAATTATACGAGATTGTATAATTCAATTACTTAAATATTTATTCTATGGAATATCGGATTTTAATCAAGGCTTATCTTGAAAGTAAATTTAAATAATTAAAATCTTGATTTAAATATAGTTTATTCTTACAAATAATTTATTTGGAGAAATACTTGTTTGACTTTATTAAATCAAGAAGCTCGATATTAAAAGAAGAATTAATTCATATCGGATTTTAATTCAATTTAAATAATCTATTAAATTTTATTATAATTGAAACTAAATTAGCCACAACTGCAATGTAATTGGCCAATTAATTGTTAATTTGATCACAATTTAAATAGAATAGGCTAAATTTCAATTGAAATCATTTTTTGAATAACCCTCTATCTAAATGAGATTATTTTTTCTAAATAATAACAAAATTACCAAATTCCTAATTTAATTAGGGTTATTTTTAACCTAATTAAATTTAATTGGGCTTATTTTAATCCCAATTAAATCTAATTAGGGTTATTAAATAACCTCATTTTTTAACCCAATAACTCGAGTGTCCCAACACCAAACCACCTGACCCGACCCAATCCCCACTTCCCATTCTCCCTTAAACAACCAACAACAATCCTCAACCAACGTACAACCTCATCTAAAACCACGTATAATGTGCAGAAGCAGCTCTGCGTATAACGTGAACCAACAAACAATCGACCAATGGCTTCAACCCAGCAACCCACTAACCCATCAGTCAAACACCAACCCAATTCCTGCCTTTGACTAAAACTCAAGAACTCATATCCATGCACAACAATACAGCAGCAGTCGAAATCAATCTCAAAGGGAAAATTTCAAATTTCAAAATTCAAATTTGTACTAATTAGTACAAATTCGTACAATTCCAATGGATAATATTATCCTTTTTCCAAATTTTGAATTTTCCCCTTTTGAAATCCCAAACTAACCCCTCTAATTATCCCACTCCTATATCGGTGAAAATCTAAAAATAAATTCTATCTGATTCTCTATATAAACCAAGTTTTTAGGAGAAAAATAAAAAGTCTCATAGAGGGAAAAATCCATTGTGAGCAAAAGTCAGTAAAAAAAATTTCATTTTAGTAAATTTTTTTCATCTTCATAAAAGTCGGCAAATAATTAAAATTTTTTGAGTCGACGATGACGATGCTTCTTCGGTGGTTGTGAGTCCGACGTTAGCTCGAGGTTCTATTTTGTTGCTCCAAAAGAGGTAAACTTTCCAATACCTTACTCTTCTTTTACGATTTTTCTTCTTCTCTGTTATCATAATATAACATAGTTTTTTTTATTGCTGGGTATTCTTGTAGATGGCTGTGATATCCATAGGACTTGGTGTATAATGACTATTATGTTGTTTTGTTGGTTAGACATTAGCAATATTCGTTCTGCTGTCAATTTTGTGTTTTTGTTGATTTTTACTGTTTTGAGTCCACTGCCTCACTGTCGATATAGTTGGGTCATGGTTTCATTTTAACATTTGTATTAGGTTATATTTCGTCTATTGTTTTGCTGGCAATTTTATTTTAGTGAAGATTCGATACATAATTTTCTTCTGGGTTATTGTAGGATCGATGTTCTAATCTTGAAATTGTGTTTAGTGTACTTTCAAAGGCATTGTAAGTTTAGTTTTTGGTTAGTCACTAATTCATTATTTTTTCATACTCAAATATTCTGGTTTGGTTTGCTAGTACGTAGCTAACTATAGGTTGATTCATACTTGAAATCGAGATAAAATAGACAATTCACTAGATATTTGTTGATAACTTTTGTAGCCTTCTTTTCCTGCTCATCGAATGTCTCTGTTGCTCCTTTATTATCATTAGCTCTCGATTTTCTGATTTAATTTCTCAATAGAATCAGAAATGTAGCTCACTTTTGTACTAATATTGCAAGTTCTAGTTGATGAAGTCTTAATGTGGTAATTTGACATTGATTGTGTAGTTTAGGATTGTTAGCTTATATTTTGTTATGTCTATTCATAATCTTTTCACCCTTCATATTAGTAGCATAAATATTATTTGTGATTGGGATTCATGGTTTTTTCAAGTTTTGTTAATCTACCGTTAATCCATTGCATGATTGTTTCAAGGTAGTAACTCTTATGCTTGGATTTTCTTGGCTTACAAATTGATTAGTTCTCTAGTTTGTTTGAACTTGCATCTAATTGTCCCTTTCCCATTCACCTATTCATTTTCTCTCAGGATATCCAAATCATGTCTTTGCTTTACTTTGTCTAATTTTTATTTCCTTATGGTCTCCTTGTTTGATTTTCCGTGCATGAGTTTGATTCTTGTTTCTTTGTTGTTCAAATTATTCATTCTTGTGAACACATATTAATTCCTTTACCCTTTTCATTGCATGGACCTACTTGAGAGTCCAAACGGACTCTTTTCCTTTGCATTTCATCACGGGCCAATAAGGCCAATCCTTTCGAGTCAAGCCCTAGAGAAAGATAAAAATCAATCTTATGGCATAATACAAATGCAAGGAGTTGAAAGAATAAGAAATGGTTTGAAGTCCATCTTTGAAGCGGCTAAGAGACTTAAAAGTCTCATTTTTTTTTATTTATTTATTTATTCTGCCATTTATTGTTATCTTTATTTATTTCTTTATTTTATTTATTCATTCATTTGGGCCTCGAAGCCAAAGTTGTATTTTAATACAGGTGAGGAGGATTTTGGGTCTCAAAGGTCCGAAAACTAGCTTAAGACAGGTTGTTTATCGAAAGTCCAATATTTAGATTAGAATAGGTATAAGTGGGCCAAAATCCCAATTAGATTAGGACAGGGTCTATTGATTTGGGACCAATGGCCTAAGTCTTTTATTTTCTCCTCTTCCCCTTTTACATGCTTTGTTATTAATTTGTTTAGACTTAGTTAAATACCTACTAAGTCATCCAAATCTATTTCACACAAGTCTTTTCCTAAAATTAATTACTTTTCATCAATCAATCTTTCTTTTTGAAATTAGTCAAAAGATATGCTCAAACAGTCTGGATAACAGCAAGTTAGCGGATACTCTTGGTGCCTTAACAACCTTCCAAGAATATTAATAGGAACCACTTACTCAAAATTTTCAAATTTAAATGATTTTTCTGTTTTGGATCATTTAAAATATCGTATAAAGGTTTTCTTATTTCCTTTTTAAATAAATTAAGTGGCGACTCTTAAAAGTCAAAATTTCCGCAAAACAAAAATGGCGACTCCGCTGGGGATATTTAACTAAGTTTGAACCAAACATTTGATTTCATATTTTGATTAACTGTTTAATTGCTTACGTGTTTATATGTTTCGATTTGGTGTAAATTAATTTTTCATCTCATAGCATAATCCCGCATTGATTTATTAAATTGTTTTGGGGTTTCGTGGATGTCCCAGCCTCTATTATTCAACTTCAAATAAAATGTTAGAAATACGACAGTTTATTAGAACGTGAGTCATCTGATGGCTGTTCATATTTCCAAACCAAATCGTCCACTTGGGAACCTGGTTCAAACCCACTCTAGACACCCAGGATAGAGCTAAACCAAAACCCTATTTTAGGCATGAGCCTAGGAAAACCCAATACCCAAGGGGGTATTGGGCCCATTAGAAAACTTTCCCTGTGTCTATTAACCCCGAGTCAATTATAGACGAATCATATTCATGTGTTAAAGAAATATATGCTTATTTAATCCAATTCATTATCCTTTGGGGGTCGGGAAAAGGCTTGCTTACTTTTGTGTAAGGATACCTCAATCATACACCAATTGAGAGAAGAATCAAAGCAAGTCAAGCAAGAAATTGATCAATTTGGGCGGTTGCATATAAAGCACAGCTATACAAAAATCGCTTGATCATCAACGGATGTCGCCAATGACAAGAAGTGGATAAAGCTATGACGGCGAAGGACGATATAAGAAGAATTCATGAATTAGTATTTATCCCCTGCGTGGGACATCATTCTTTTTCTCATGTTATTTCCTTTTCCCTAAAGGTTGTATCCCTTTTGTGCAACTTTTATAGGTATTTATGCCATTTATCTGTTGGTTTTTAGGAGATAATAGATTAGTTTTAAAAAATATATACTTCTTTCATATACGTTAGGCCAAACCTTGGCTCAAAAGGGTCATCCAACTAGGATATTCATTTATTATGTAATATAACTGCCTTATGTGTTTATATGCGTTTGTTTGAATCAAAGACAAATTTATCCACTATGCTCCCGTGGATCAGTTTTTCTATGACACAAACTACTCTATGTGGTTACTTCTTGTTAAATATCTTGCATTACTTACCACATATGGGAACTAACACATCTATCTTGGAGTTATTTTAGTTTATAGATAACAAAAAATTATTCTGTATTGAAACAAGATAGCAAAACATCCTTACTTCACTCGATCAAAAGCATATAAGATCCCATCCCCTAACCATCATTCAAATATGACTGAAAGTGATGAAGAAAATGCATTGCCATTAGAGAAATGTAATAGAAAAACAAAGCAAGATGATTGCTGAACTCACAAGAAAATTGGAAATGCTTCAGAAGGAGATGAATCGTACTCGAGACTTGGCTAACCTGGCCATACTATCAATGCTCCCGCTCTAAGAGAGCATGAGACTCCTATCTAGATCCCTCCCCTCAGTATGCCTATTCTCGGGTACAATCCAAATAACAGAACATTCACTTTTGCTCCTCAAATTCTCCAAAATACCACTAAGAAAAATAACCCAAATTCGCGAAATCCATCCCTAACCCCACAAAATCTGTTTCCAAATTCGCAAAATCCATACTTGAATCCAAAAAATCCACCTCCAAATCCACAAAATTCATTTTCAAATCTGCAAAATTCCTCATATATTCCACCAAACTACTCTTGAATTTGACAAAATTTTCTCAATTTCCTCCCCACGCACCACCCAACTTTCTCTCATTCTCAAAACCAAGATCTACTTCTAAATATCCAATCCCAGTACCAAGCTCCACTTCCAAATATCCAATCCCAGTACGAAGCTCTATTTTTGAATATCCAATCCCAATACCAAGCTCCACTTTCAAATATTTTACCTCCGTACCAAGTTTCGAAGTTAAATTATCAGTCTCATGTTCCAGCTACTCTTCCAAATAACCAAATAAACTTTCAAGTGCCTCCAAACTATCATCACATACTTCCTCCCACTAATCAAAACCAATATAACCCCCTAAGTCTAAACCTCAAAAAGAAACCTCCAAGAAAATTCACTTCATTGGCTGAAAGTCGTACCCAACTCTTTGGAAGATTAATGAAAGCTGGTTACATACAGCCTATTATATACAACGTATTCCACTGAAGCCTACCAATCTCAATTCTTAGTTTTTGCAGGTCGATCAAGTCTATACATATCATTCAGGAACACCTGGGCATAATACTGAAGATTGCATCAATCTAAAACACAAGATCCAAGACATGATTAATCAGAAGATCATCACTCTTCAGGCACTGACGCCAAATATCACCAGTAATCCATAGCCTAATTATGGGGGAGCCACAGTTAGTATGATCAAAATAGCAAGCAAATTGGTTCTAGAAAGACTATTACTAAGATGGATTCGCAAAATTCCAAAAAGATAGAAAGATAGAAAACAGAGAGAAAGTCATGGCTGCTTTGAGTGCCTTGAGTAAGAATTTGGAAAGAATAATTAAGCCCATTATGGTCCCAGAAAAAGAATCTAATTATGGGTTATGATACCATCCAATAGGGGAGGATAAGATTGAGGATAAGTCAAAGACGAGTCTGCCTAGGCCCTTGTCGCTCCTATACTAGTCATTTCCCATGCGTGAGATGTCAAATAATAATGGTATTAGGGATGGGATAGGAAATTTATTCAAGGGATTCAATGTTGTACCAGAATATTTCCCAAAGTCCAGTGGGGTGAAGAAGGATACTCTAGGAGAGGCTTTGCAAGACTGGACCTCCACTCCATTTATAACTCGTCACCCGTCATGATAGATGAAAGGGAAATTACTAGTAGTTCTAAAAAATTAGTGATGATCCAGAGGAGGTCCCGCGATCCACCTTTTTATGTCTCAAATTTTCATTTCGTGTTTTACAACTTTCAAAAAGGCATGGACCCATAGTTTTTATTTATTTTCTAAAAGGCCTCCCTTCATTTAAGAATTTATTTTTGAAATATGATTATATAATTATATTTTATTATCTTGTTATCATCTAACTTGGTTTGTTTCAAAAGGGTAATTTAAAGCCTGTCAATGTCATGTCATGTCAAATGTTAAACGTACAAAGCGAGGGGAATGATGTTGAATAGAAAAAAGTGATGAGAAGCAGTTAGTGAAAGATATAGAGGAATTTGAAAATTAAGAGAAGCCCAACTTGGATGAAGCTGGAGTAGTCAACTTAGGCGATCATAATGAAATCAAAGAGACAAGTATCAGTGATCACTTAGCAAAACTAATCAATTCAGATGCGGTAAAGAAATACTGTGTCTGAAAGATGTTATAGTTTCCATGGCTTAATTGTAATCAACCTTATGATAGTATCTGCTATATGATGTGCAATTACCGAGAATCCCCTTTCTTTTATGTACAAGCTAAGTTTGACCTGAATTCCCAAGAAAGGGATACGTAGGCAGCCTATGTTGGCTTCGATCAACCCCTTAGGGCAATTTATCCCTTATTTTTATGTATGAACTATGTGAAGACCTGAATTCTGAAGAAAGGGATACGTAGGCAGCCTATGTTGGCTTCGCTCAAACCATTAGATTTTTTCTATATGTCTCTAGCGTAGTCCTGAACTATGTTTGACTTGATTCCTGTTTCAACGGGATAGGTAGGCGCCCCAACGGCTCGATCATATAACCCTAGGAAATGGAAACTGGGACAGAATTTTTGAGAAGCAATCTCAAAAATTCACAAGAGGAAGATCATCTTCCTCTTAAGCCTGAAATGATGGAAGTTGATGATACTGAAAAGGATAAAGTTGAGAAACCTGCTACTCTTGAGAATTCACATCCAAAAGGGG
The DNA here is from genome assembly GCF_002878395.1 of Capsicum annuum. Taxonomy (NCBI): domain Eukaryota; kingdom Viridiplantae; phylum Streptophyta; class Magnoliopsida; order Solanales; family Solanaceae; genus Capsicum; species Capsicum annuum. The sequence goes on along the minus strand of NC_061120.1, from coordinate 148,975,104 downwards.
TGAAAAGGATAAGAAGATGGCCTCCAATTATGAGGAAAAAGACGAAGGAATATGGTTGAGTTGAGTTGGTTCGTGCCGCGACACTAAATAAGGCACTGCTTGGGAGGTAACCCAAGTTAATTAGGTATGTTTTCTTTTTAGTTTTTATTTTATTTTACGTAGTTTTTGTTTTTGGTTGAGTCACAGTCTAATAGAAAGTCTGAGTACCATAAACATGAGCTTGAAGCATGGCAAAGATGAAGTTTGGGGTCCCGCAGATCCCATGAATACAAAAGATGCTGCTGGCAAAGCCTAGAGGCCTTAGGGAGTATTTCTATCTCTTAAATTTAAAATTCAATTTGGGGACAAAGTAGATTTTTAAGTGTGGGGTGGAGAAATTCCTAAATTTTGGCGCAATTTTTTTTTTTTTGTGAGATATTCTTATTGGTGCTATTTGTGATTACATGATACAAGTGGGTTTGTTTGTAAAAGCATCTTAATTATGTGAATTACTATTTTTGAGACTCCTAGGTTAAAGTTATGACTCTTGTTCTTGTTGTCTTAGTTTTGAATTTGTTCTATTGTTTGGTTTGGAGTCTATGATGATCCTATTGAGTTAAGCATATGCCATATGTGATGTGAGATTTGTGTATATTCTTTGTTGTATATGATGCTAGAACTTACCCGTTGTGTGTGAGAAGAAAAATAAAGAATGTGGATTAAGGAGATAATATAGGCATTTCTTTGATAGCATTGTTTACCTTATATTATCCTACCCTTGTGCATTATCCTAGTTAACCCCCATTGAGCCTTTAGATTTTTCTTTGGCAACCTCATGAGTAGCCTAATCTCTTCTTTGATAGACCTTAATTTGATCCAAAAAGCTCTTATGTGCTTTAATAAAAGATTGAAATAGTAAGGAGTTTGAGAAATTAAAGAAGAAAAAGGTAAAATTGATACCCCAAGGTAATAGTTATTGTAGTATAATTGATATGTGGTGATTAGTTATGATGTTATTTATGCTAAAAATATTACCATGATTGTGAAAAAAGAGAAAAATTAATCCTTGTGACAGTAAACTATATGTCTACCAAGTGTTTGTGAAAATGCTTAAAAGAGATGGGGCAAAAACAAAAGGTATGGGTGGACGAAAAAGTGTAATTGATGTTGGAGATTGGTTTTAAATGTATAATATAGTGTATTAAAGAGCTTAAAGTGGTTAGTCACTATTCCCAAATGGTTCCTACCCATCCCTTAGCCTACATTACAACCCAAAAAAGACCTAAATGATCTTAAGCTTTACATTCGACTATAAGTGGAGAATTACAATAAGGTAAAGCCTATGGTTCATTATGTGTAACTTGTGAATTTCTTGTGAGAGTGAGTGTAATTTGATTCATATACCCATCATGTTATGAATTGCTTGATTCCGAGTGATTATGGGTAACTCTCTTGTTGTGAGGGGCACATGTTTGATGAATGTGGGTGATTTAAATAATATCCTTGATTGAGCAATCAATATCAGTTTTCCAACTAGGTGAGTCAATTCGTGAGGCTAGGTTGTTTTTGAGTAATGTTCTTGAGCTTTCAATTGTGTTGAAACATGCTTAGTGTAGTTACTTGCGTTATGTGTAGTTATTATAGTACTAGCTTGAGTATCTTGCATGTAGTAGAAGTGTGCAGTCTCTTCAGCTCATGATTCTTATAGTTAAGAATTGTTTGAGGACGAACAAGGCTTTAAGTGTGGGGTGGTGATGTTAGGTGAATTTATGCATTTTAGTGTTGCTATTCTAGCCTATTTAGCCTTGTTTTGAGGATGTTTCCATGATATATGGGTTGATAATAAGATAAATGTGTATAAAATTGTTGAATCATGTGTTTACAAATTTCCAAGTAAAATCCAAGTAAGTTTGTACTTAAAAGAGTAAATTAGAGTTCAATATAGAAAACTAGTCTTCCTAGCATGAGCTAGTTGCTTTTCTAGTCTATCTTGTTGGATTATATTGAGTTCTATGTGTTCCTTATGGTTTAAAATTTTTTATTATATGCATAATCAAGTGTTATAACTATACAAAGTTCATATGATTCAAATAAAGAGTGGGAACTTGAAGTGAAAGACCGTGGAATTCAACCTAGTCTAAACTCTTATTTTTTATTCATCATAATGGGTTTAGTGTTGTTTATTCTTATAATTCGTGTGGTGTGATGATGTATAATGAATTTGGAGCTAAATATGATGATATTTTGATGTTAAATATGCTGTAAAATCAATGGAAAGACACCACAAGATAAGGGGTAGAAGGATGAAGCACCAACACTTAAACAAAATTCAGAGGACAAATTCCAGAGAGGTCATGCGATTAGCATGCGTCGTATAATCTATTCCAGGGGGATATAAGGTGCGACGCATGACCCATTCCATAGTAATTGAGGGTGTGATACACACTCCACTCCAAACGTGGGCTTTTGATGCTAAATTGGCTCCTAGATGGACTTGGCTTACCCTTATGCTATATATACATGTTGTATCACATTTTTACATATCTTTCGACATATTTTGAAGAGGCAGGGGCTGATACAACTTCATAGTTAGGATTTTATTAATTTCATTTACTTCATACATATTTTTAGTCATTAATTACAACATTGTGATTGCGATTATGACTATGCGTGTCTAAACGCCCTATTTTCGGGGTTGAAGCCAAGAACAAGATTATTATTTCTATGGATTAAGTTTGTTTGCTTTGATTATCAATATTAGTTGTTTTTTTATTCTTATTATAACTATTTTAATGATCGCGACCATTAGAATACATCCATTGTCAACCTTGTGAACTCGGGAGAGGAAATAGGGCGATAGAACATGGGAATAAGCAGAGTATGGTTCTAGATTCTTTATAAAATAAGAAACTTGAATTAGTATCTTGGATAGAGATGTACTTAGATACCTTAATTGATTCATATGTAGGATGATATTTGTTAAGAACTTAAGTGAATTATTACATCCCCGCTCAACAATGTAGGTGTAAGGTTCAACTTAGGTAAAAGATTAGAGGTTGGGAAACCATAATCATGCAATTAACCCTGCGAATCAACAACCTAGAAAAGAAAGTTAATGGATGAAATCCAATAGCATAATATGATTGTTCAGAGTTCTTCAACCATGAGGTTTTTCCTACTGATTGTCTTAGGATCTTTACTTTATGCTTTGTTCATTTTCCTTGCAATTATAACTTTCAAACTCTCTTTGGTTACTTTCACATCAATTGAATCTAAACTGTGAACTAAATTAAATCATTTCCAAATCAAGTCTCTGTAGGATCAATAACTTGGATTTCTTGAAGGCCATTGTATTACTTGGTAGACCACGTACACTTACGTGTGCTCTGTCAAGAAGCATAGATGAAAAGATTCTAGTAGTTCAATAAATAGTCTTTGAAATCAACATAAGGGAAAAGCCACCAAACATGGTAATAAAAATTGATATGATGAAAGCATATGGCAAGGTAGAATGGCCGTTTTTCACTAAAGTGCTAAGGAAGATTTGTTTTTGTGAAGAAATCATTGACATGGTTTTCAGATTACTGTCAAATATTTGGTATTCTATACTGCTAAATGGACAACCTAAATCTTTCTTTAAATATTCTAGGGTTATAAATCAAGGTGATTTACTATCTTTGTAACGCCCCAAATCTGGTACCCGAAATGCTACATGGTGTTCATGATCGCAAAGGACCACAAGCTAACCCATGACTGATATCTATACCTGTATACTGCATGATATACTGTATAAATATGGAAACATGAACTGAAAGGCCATAAGGTTCAAAACTGTAACTTAACTAATAAATCATGACATATGGATGGGGTATGAAATACCCAAAACACTAAAATAACTGTCTGAACATGATAGCTGAAAAGCCTCTAAAACATGACTGTCTGAATAAGGAGTTGATGGGACATGTCCCCAACTAACTATAACTAATAAATTAATTAATGAGATAGTAAATAAATGGTCATCTCCTCGAAGGATGAGGACTCATTGCTAAATCTGATCTTAAGACTAGGATGCTACTGATTCTCTGGAGCTCATGCTTCAGGAGCGCAAATGAGTCAGTACTTTGAATGTACTAGTATGCATGTGAGGTAATATGAATGCATAGGGTTCATATGCATGAATAATACTATCTAACTAACTAATTTGAACGTGAGATTACATGCATGAATACATAGTAACTATATCTGAGATCGTGAGAATATAAGTTTACTGATAACTAACATGACTGATAACTGAGTTTTGATGACTGATATAATTGATAACACGAGTGACTGTATCTGACAGTCCTGAATCTGATAAAACTAGCTGAGTTTCGTACTGTTCTTTGTTAACTGTATCTGACAGTCCTAAATTCTGTAGAACTATTTGAGTCCTATTACTGAGACTGAATGACTGTATTTGACAGTCCTGATTCTATAACTGAAACTGTGGGAAGTAGTTATCTAACTAATATAAACCTAATACACCATTATGGCTGAGTTGGGGTCCAATCTCAAACCCAATTAGAAGGGTGTCAATACCGTGCCACGGGTAAGGACAATCTGTGAGTAACTCTCATATAACAGGTAACTCTAGTGAGGACGGTGGGAACCCTCATATAATTGGTTAAGCCACCTTATCTATCCTTATGTATTAGGCTATGATGTCTCAACCTACGCTGGCTACGTAGTTCTAGAACACAAGGATAGCTTCTAAGAATCACACCCTTATATAACAAGTGAGTTCCCATCCTTGGGTTCACTCGGTGCTAATTCCTACTCCCATCTGAATAGACACTGAACATGGATTACTGTACTGAACTAGACTGAATTAATTGAGTTTCATTTACTGACGGAATAGTACCGAGATTACTATATTACTAAGCTTTCCTGAGTCACATGATTGAAAGAGTTTTATGGATCATTGCTTTACTGAGTGTATCTTGAAATCATGCCACTAACTTTAGGCACACAACTATATTTTTTGGGTACAAGTACCCTTAGGACTTGATGGAAGGAACTGACAAAGCATTACATTCTTGAATACATGACCAACATCAACAATCCATAATACCATAATTGGAGATATTTCATGGGCACTTGATTATCATAGCTTGAGATGTCAATAAGATAGCATGTATACATAGAATAGTTTCATAAGTCTTACTCATGAGCAATCCAACAAACCATTTCAATACATAAGAATAACATGGAAGCCATTTTGGATAACAATTTAGCTATAGTGCATAATTTATATCCTCCTAGGTATTTTATCAAACACCTTGTATGCACACTTAGGGCATAGGCATAATCATCAAATTGACACATTATAAATAACTCAATATATGGATTTCATTCACTTGCTAATGTAGTTTTATGAAAGACGCATAAATATTGCAACTTGGGAATCGTATAACAAGATAAACATGATTACAACCAACCCATAACATAAATATCATGATTTACAATTTGAAGTAGGGTTGTTGAGCTTTATGGATGATAGGAATACATAAATCAACACAACGTATACCTTAGTTCTTGATTTAGAAAAGATTGACAGAGAGACTTTCTTGAAATTGAATCCCCAACCCTAGCTTGTTCTTAAGAGAAAATTGAGAGAAACTAGTACATTTTGGGTTCGAAATAGCTGAATCTCGTATTAAAGGGCTTAAATAGGGGTGGGAAATTGACCCTTTTAACCCTGGATAAGTCTTTTAAATTGGTGAAAATTTCCCGACCTGGACCCCTGGCGCGACGCGGCGTTATAATCTTGTGTCACTAGAATTTGACAACTGGGAAATTGGGGGATGGTGCGACACCGAGCCATCGCCTTGCCACTTCATTTGTGACCTGGAAGTTTGGCGTGATGCACCACTATCATGGACCCCGACTGGAATTTGACAAATTCCATTTTCTCTTGTGGCGTGGCGTGCCATTGACTAATATGGAGCTGTTTTATGGTGGGAACTTGAAATTGTCATAATTCTTACTCGGTTATCAGATTTAGGAGAATCTTATATCGATGGAAATCTTATTGAATTTCTCACATGAGAAAAAGTGAAAATCTTACAAATTCCCCATGAAATAAACATCATTTAATTTTGAAGATAATACTTGACATTCTTGAGACAAAATTAGTTAGGAAACTTTGGGGTATTATAATATTTTCCCCTTGGGAATATTCATCCTCAAATGAGACTAACTAAGAGGGGAGAAATGATAAGACAAAGTACATACTGAACCTAAACATAGAAACATGACTACATAACTGACATTTCTAAGATTTATACTGAGTATGCATATCTGATGCATGATTTTATGACTGAGCTGATACATGAATGCATGACTGAGAGCATTGATAAGATGATCACACATATCTGATGCGTGAATATATGATGGAACTAATTACTCGACTGAGATTTCTAATAACTGAGTCTTCTCATAAGAGAATACATGTCTGATGCATGAACACATAACTAATCTGATGCATGAACATAAAACTGAATATGTAATGGTACTTAGTACGAAGCTTAAAAATAGAATTCTAAAAATGAGACTGATACCAAGTTGTAACTGAAATCTGGACATGAAAACTGAAAATCTTAAGGAGAACTATTAGCTTGATCTTGATCTTGATCTGAGTTAGTTTGGAAGAGGTGAGGATACTTGGTATGCATATCTGCTTCTGTTTCCCGAGTAGCTCCCTCAATGTACTGATTTTGCCAAAGAACTTTGGCTGGAGGGACTTTTTTGATCCTCAGTCTATGAGTTTGGTAGTCTAGAATTTTGACTGAAGTCTCCTCATAAGAGAGGTTGTTCTAAACAGCTATTCTCTGAATAGGGACTACAACTGTTGGGTCACCTATACACTTCTTGAGCAAAGAGACATGAAACACTAGATGAACTAAGGCTAGATATGAAGGCAATTCGAGCTCATAAGCTACCTTGTCAAAGTGACTGATCGGGGACTAAGCTTTCCCTTCTTGTCGAAATGCTTCACTCTCTTTATAAGAGAGATCTTTAGATAGACATTGTCATCAATTTCAAACTCGAGATCCTTTCTGTGAATATCCTCATAAGACTTCTGTCGGCTCTGAGTAGACCGAAGTCTTTCTCTGATTAACTAGACTTTTTCTAAGGCATCTAATACTAAGTTAGGCCCTATAATTGAGGCCTGACTAACTTCAAACCAACAGACTAGAGATCTTCATGTCCTACCATAGATAGCTTTGAACGTAGCCATCTTAATACTGGAATAATAGCTATTGTTGTATGCAAACTCAATCAAAAGAAAGTGGTCATCCCAACTCCCTTTGAAATCAATTGCGCACGCCCTTAGCATAACTTCTATGGTCTGAATGGTCCTTTCTACTTGAACATCTGTCTGAGGATGAAAGGCTGTACTGAGATGAACTTGGATACCAAGAACCTTTTGGAATGCTTTCTAGAAGTGTGAGGTGAACTGGGTATCTCTGTCTAAAATAATGGATAACGGAACACCGTGCAATCTGATCAACTCTCTGATGTAGAGTTTTACGTAATCCTCCGCTGAAAAGAGGTATTAATTGGAAGAAAATAAGCTGATTTGGTCATCCTATCTATAATGACCCAAATTGAATTTGCTGATGAAGAGTATGAGGAAAACCCATCACGAAGTCCATGTTCACTTCTTCCCACTTCCAAGTAGGAATACTGAACTCCTGCTTGGACCCACTAGGCTTCTAATGCTCTATCTTAATCTACTAACATGTAGAGCACTTAGCCACAAACTCTGCAATATCTCTCTTCATCCCACTCTACCAATAGATCTCCCGCAAGTTGCAGGACATCTTTGTGGCCCCTAGATGAATAGAGTAGCACACACCATGCGCTTCTGCAAGAATTCACTGCCTTAAGTAATCTACACCTAGAACACCGAGACGACCCTAAAAATGTAAGACACAATCTCCCCCTTGGAAGAAAACCTCTGCTTTCTAATCCTTAACTGATTGTTTTAACTTGACTAAATTGAGGTTTCTATCTAGCTTTTCTTTTACCTCGAAAACTAGAGATGATTCTGAACTACTCTAAACCCATATGTCACCCTCCTCTGAATCGACTAAGAGAAAGCCTAGTCTGGCAAGATGATGGACTTCCTAAGCTAACTTCTTGTTACAGTCCTCAACATGAGCAACACTACCCATAGACAGTCTACTGAGAGCATCGGCCACTACGTTGGCCTTTCTCGAATGATAAAGGACACTCATGTCCTAATATTTCAAGATCTCTAACCACCTTCTTTGACGAAGATTAAGATCTTTCTAAGAAAATAAATATTGAAGACTCTTATGATCTGTGAGGACACAACCGAAACCTACTTTGGATGCATCACAATAAAGTACAAAACTATCTAAACCATTTGGAAGAGCTAAACTAGAGCTAAGGTAAGTCGAGTCTTCGACTCCTGAAAACTCTTCTCGCAAGGATCTGACCATTGAAGCTTGACTTTCTTCTGAGTCAATTTGGACATACTGGATGCAATAGAAGAAATCCCCTTAACAAACCATCTGTAATAGCCAGCCAAACCCAAGAAACTCCTAATATTTGATGGATAGATAGGTCTGGGCTAGTTTCTTATTGCTTTGGTCTTTTGAGGATCTACTCTAATGCCATCACCGAAAATGATATGACCAAGGAATGCTATGGACCTTAGACAGAATTCACACTTACTGAATTTGGGGAATAGTTGATGATCTCTGAGAGTCTGAAGTATAATTTTGAGATGGTCTGCATGATCATGCTCACTGCGGGAATTGAACAGAATATCATCGATAAAGACTATAATGAACATATCCAAGTACTTCTTGAACACATGGTTCATTAAGTCCATGAAAGTTGCTGGGGCATTGGTAAGACCAAAGGACATGACTAAGAATTTAAAGTGACCATACCGAGTATGGAAAGATATTTTTGAAATGTCATATTCTCTGACTCTGAGCTGATGGTAGCCTAATCTGAGGTCTATCATAGAGAAATAACTGGTGCCCTAAAGCTGGTTGAATAAGTCATCGATTCTGGGAAGTAGATACTTGTCCTTCAACATGACTTTATTGAGTTGACGGTAATCTATACACATTCTGAGAGAATTGTCTTTCTTGCGCACGAATAAGACTCGTGCATCCCACAAGGACACACTGGGCCTGATGAATCCCTTATCTAAGAGATCCTTAAACTGCTCTTTCAGTTGTTTGAGTTCTATAGGTGATATTCTATATGGTGGAATAGATATAGGTTGAGTATATAAAAGAAGATCAATGCCGAAGTCTTATTCCCTTTAGGGAAGAATCCCTGGAAGATCTTCAGGAAAGATATTTGAATATTTACTCACTACTGGGACTGATTCAAGACTGGGAGTTTTTGAACTAGTGTCCTTAACTCGAACAAGATGATAAACATATCCATTACATATCATTTTCTAAGCCCGAAGGTAGGAAATAAGTTGACCTCTGAAAAAGGACACACTACCCTTCCACTCTAGGATGGGTTTATTCAGAAACTAAAACTGGACTATTCTATTTCTGTAGTCAACTATGGCATAACAGGTATAACGCTAATCCAGACTGAGAATGACATCAAAATTAGTCATCTCTAATTTGACTAAGTCTTCTAAAGTGACTTTCTGAAATATCATAATCGGACAGTTCCTGTATAGCCATCGCGCTATGATGGTTTTACCCACTGGGGTAGATACTGAAAAGGGCTCTACTAGAATTTTAGGACTGATTTCGAAATCGCCTGCTATATAGGGAGTAACAAAAGATAAGGAAGCTCTTGGATCTAGCAAAGCATAAACATGCACATGAAAGATCTGTAATGTACCTATAACTATATTAGGAGAATTTTTCTGATCTTGTCAGGACTGGAGAGCATAGATTATATTTAGGGATTGCCCACTAGTAGCACTGGAAGTGACACCCTTCTAATTTAGAAAACTAGACTGAGCTGAGAAACGGTTCTTCTGGCCTTGAGGACCTGGCTGAGGACAGTCTCTAACTCTGTGTCCTGGCTTGCCACATTCGAAACAAATACCACTGCCAGCTCTACAAATACCCTAATAGTGCTTGCCACAAGTCAAGAAAAGAAGATAGGTGCAGGAACTGCTAATACTGTCCTGAGACTTATAGCCTAGCGCTCTATCTTTAATACCATCCCTGAACTTAGGAGCTGGAGCACTAGCTAAAGAAGGAGATGGAACTGATGACTTAGGACAAAATTGAGAACGGTTTCCTCCTTCTGATTTGGGCTGAGCAAAGTTAAAACTACATGTCCTTACAGTAACATCCCAATTTTCTGAATTGAAATGCTACACGGTGCTTATGACCCCGAAGGACCACAAACTAACCCATGACTAATATCTATACCAGTATACTACATAATATACTTGTCAAATGCGGAAAACATAAACAATAGGCCATAAGGTTCAACTGAATAAACAAAACTGTCAAAATATGACATCCATGTGGGTAGCAAATACCCAAACAACTGAATCTGAACTAAATCTGAAATCCTCTAAGTACTATCTGAATAAGGAGTTGAAGGAACATATCTCCAACTAACTCCATAAATTGAAAACTAACTGAATTAATAAATGAATAAATCAAGAAATATCGTCCTCAAATAAAGAGGACTCACTACAACTCTGTGTGCCGAATGCAACTCTACTGCTGGTCTAAAACTCGTGTCTCTGAACCTATGGTGTAACATGAAAAGAAAGCACCATAGCACAAATACATCAGTATAACTGGAGTACTGAGTATACGAGTGAGGTAGGCTAATGCGAAGGGTTTACATGCATGAATAATGCTAACTGACTTACTGATATGAATGTAAGAGTGCAAACTTACATAGTAACTGAGGTCGTGAGTACGTGATAGCTAAATCTGTATGCTAATACATGGCTGAAAATGTAGTCCTAATAGCATAAGGGACTGTATCTGATAGTCCTGAATCTGATGGAACTGTCTGAGTTCCATACTATAACTGAGATTTGACTATATCTAACAATCCTTGTATACGGATATCTGAAGAACTGTTTGAGTTCATTTACTGAGACTGAGTCTAAAACTGTGGGAGGTAGTTATTTAACCGGGGCCCATATATGCTAAAATAGTTGAACTGGGGCCCAATTGTTTCCTTGATTGGAAGGGTGTCAATACCATGCCACGAGTAAAGACATGCTTTGAGTGACCCTTAAATCTGGCAGTGTCCCTAAAAGAGAACGGCGGATGTCCGCCCTATCAACCCTCAAGCTGGCAGTGTTGATGTCTCAACCTATGCTGTCTATATAGTTCTGGAACGCAAGGATTGCTTCTAAGAATCACACATTCATCTGGAGCAGGTGATTTTCCATCATTGGGTTTGCTCGGTGCTAACTCTTACTCCCATCTGAAGAGACTGAACATAACTTAACTGACTATACATGAATTGGATTTACTAAATTTTTGTTGACTGACAGAATAATACTGATAACTAACTCAGATCATGAGGTTTCTGAGGTTTCTTGAGTCACATAATTGACTAAATTTTGTGGAACGTGGCTTGACTGAAGATATCGTGACAACATGACATGGCTCTAGGCACACAACTATAGTTTTGGGTACGAATACCCCCAGGACTCGATAGAGGGAAACTGACACATATGACATAACTTGATCACAAAATTTGAGTCCACAATTCATAATATCATAAGTAAGGGATAATTTACTTCATGAGTCTATTCAACATCTCAAACATAGTAGGGAAAGAATAGATACATTTCGTGTACATGTTCTATAATTCCATTATCACACATGCTTCACACCACAACAATAGCAACACATAAATAGCATGGAATTCATATTGAGTCTATAGCTAATATGGACTTGTCAGTTAGGTACCATAAAACCATGTAAATATGGACTTCTAGCATCTTAGGTATTTTATAAAACACCTTGTATGCACACCTTGGGCATAGGTTTTCTCAACAAATGTTAATTATCTTGAACCACCCAATTTCATGGGCTTTAACCACAAACATGCATGCTTCATGGAAATCATCTTACAATAATAGTTTGGCGTTTAAACAATGGTCATTGACATGAACAACAACACATACAAATAAGGAAATCAAATTTTCTCATTTAAAATCATGGTTCTTGAACTCTATCAACGAAAGGGGTCCATAGATGAATATTACGCATACCTGACTCAAGGTTCTTGATGTTTTTAAACTAGAAGGATTTGAAATCCCCTGATTTTTGAAGAAGATTAAGTCTTGGTCTTGAAGATTTAATTTAGGGAGAAACCCTAGTTGTTTTTAGTGAAAAAATAATGAAAAGTGGCTGAAATCGGGTGTAATTGTGTTTATATAGATGAGTGGTAAGTTACCAAAAATACCCCATTAAAATGACTTGGAAATAAACTGAATGTGGTGTGTGACGATCCGACTGATGGTCCGTCAGACTCTTCGTGGACCGTCATTTAGCCCGTCTGACGTGAACCAGAAATGAGCTTCACTAGATAAGGGTTGACGGTATGAGTAACGGTCCGTCAAATATCTGGTGGTCCATCAACTCGTCCATCACACCTTATCCAAAATGTGGCTCAACTGGCATGGCTTTGACGGTCTAAGTGGTGGTCTGTTACTAAGCTGACGGTCTGTCAACTTGGCCGTCAGTCGTTAACCAGAATGGTGTCCTTCTGCCTTGGAAATGATGGTCCAAGTGGTGGTCCATCACTAGTTTGACGGTCCGCCAACTGGGCCGTCGCACTTGGGTGATTCTTGCAGGTCCGAGTAAAACATCCATAACTCCTTCGTCTGATGTCGGATTTGGACGAAATTGGTATCGTTGGAAAGCCAACTCAATTTCCAACGTAGTAGAAAGTGAAAATCTAAAAAAAATCTGTATTTACAAAAACAAATTTGCATTTCAAATTAAGTCCTAGTATTTTTGAGATAATTTCTAGCTAGGAAAATGCACGGGTATTACAATATCTCCCCCTTGAGAACATTATTCCTCGAATGAAACTAACTGGGAGGGGAAACAATGATCTAGACATGAATAGCTGGAACATGATCTCACAACTGACAAACTGTACATAGCATACTGATCATGCATATCTGATACATGGATAACTGATACATGAATACGTAACTGAGCAATCTGATAAACTGAGTTTCTCAAGGTGAGAATGCATAGCTGATGCATGATTAAATACTGTACCGACATATAAACACATGTCTAAATATGTAATGGCAATAGATAACAAGTTTATACTGAATGCTAAGCATGAAACTGAATAAGCTTAAGAAGGACTGTTACCTTGAGATTGATCCGAATTGGTGGAGAAAAGGTGAGGGTACTTGGTACGTATATATTCTTCTATTTCCCAAGTAGCTTCCTCAAGAGACTGATATTGCCAAAGAACTTTGAATAGAGGGACTTCTTTATTCCTTAATTGATGAGTTTGATAGTCTAAGATTTCAACTAGAATTTCTTCATAAGAGAGGCTATTTTAAATGTCAATGCTCTGAATAGGGACTACAATTGTTGGGTAACCTATGCACTTCTTGAGCAAAGAGAAATGGAAGACTGGATGGACTGAGGCTAGATCTGAAGGTAATTCGAGCTCATAAGCTACCTTGCTGAAGCGACTGAGAATTCTAAAGGGACCGACATAGCGAAGATTGAGTTTCCCTTTCTTGCCAAACCTCTTCATTCCCTTCATGGGAGAGATCTTAAGATAGACATAGTCATTGACCTCGAACTCGAGATCTTTTTGAAAAACATCTGCATAAGAATTCTATCGGCTTTGAGCAGCCCGAAGTCTCTCCCTGATCAATTGAAATTTCTCTAAGGCGTTGAATACCAAGTCAGGACCTATGACTGAGGCCTCACTAACTTCGAACCAACCGATTGGAGATCTACACCTCCTACCATAGAGAGCTTCGAATGGAGCCATCTGAATACTGGAATGATAGCTATTGTTGTATGCAAATTTAACCAAAGATAAGTGGTCATCCCAACTTCCTTTAAAATCAACTATACACGCCTTTAGCATATCTTAAAGAGTCTGAATGGTCGTTTTTGCTTGACCATCTATCTAAGGATGAAATATTATACTGAGATGCACTTGGTACCAAGACCTTTTTGGAATGCTTTCCAGAAGTGAGAGGTGAACTGGGTACCTCTATCTGAGATAATAGATGAGGTAACACCGCGTAATCTGACCAACTCCCTGATATAGAGTTTGGCATAATCCTCAGCTGAGTAAGAAGTATGAACTAGAAGGAAATGAGCTGACTTAGATATTCTGTCTACAATGACCCAAACTGAATTATGCTAATGAAGAGTGTGAGGTAAATCCGTCACGAAGTCCATGTTCACTTCTTCCCACTTTTAAGTAGGAATGGTGAACTCATGCATGGAACCACTAGGTTTCTGATGCTCTATCTTAACCTGCTGACATATGGAGCACTTAGCCACAAACTCTGCAATATCTCTCTTCATTCCACTCCACCAATAGATCTCCCGCAATTATTGGTACATCTTAGTGGCCCTTGGATAAATAGAGTATCATGCACCATGCGCTTCTAAAAGAATTATTTGCCTAAAGTCATCTACACCTGGAACGCACAACGACCCTGACAACGAAGAATACCATTTCCCCCTTGGAAGAAAACCTCAACCTTCTGATTCTGAACCGAGTCTTTTAGCTTGAAAAGGCTATAATCCTTTTCTTGCTTTTCTTTTACCTCGAAAACTAGAGATGACTCTAAACTCTGAGCTACTCTGAACACATACACCACCCTCTGAAGAGTCGACTAAGGGAATGCCTAGTCTGGCAAGCTCATAGATTTCCTAAGCTATTTTCTTCTTGCTATGCTCAACCTAAGAAATACTACACATGGAGAATCTACTGAGAGCATCGGCCATAACGTTGGCCTTCCCCGTGTGGTAAAGGACACTCATGTCATAATCCTTCAAGAGCTCTAACCACCTTCTCTGACGAAGATTGAGATCTTTTAAAGAAAAGACATACTGGAGACTCTTATGATCTGTGAAGACGTCTACATGAACGTCGTAAAGATAATGCCTCTAAATCTGTAAGGCAAAGACTATGGCTTCTAACTCAAGATCATGTGTAGGATAATTCTTCTCATATGGCTTTAACTGTCTGGAGGCGTAGGCTATGACCTTACCATGCTATATGAGGAAACAACCTAAACCTACTCTAGATGTATCACAATATACCATGAAACTATCTAAACCATCTGGAAGGGTTAGAACTAGAGCTAAGGTGAGTCGAGTCTTCAATTCCTGAAAACTCTTCTCGCATGAATCTGACCACTGAAACTTGACCTTCTTCTGAGTCAATCTGGACATAGGAGATGCAGTTGAAGAAAATCCCTTAACAAACCATCTGTAATATCTAGCCAAACCCAAGAAACTCCTAATATCTGATGGAGAGACAGAGAGAGGCCAATTCCTTACTGCTTCAGTTTTCTGAGGATATACTCTAATTCCATCACCGGAGACAATGTGGCCAAGGAATGCTACTGATCTTAGCCAAAATTTACAGTTGCTGAACTTGGTGAGTAGCTGATGATCTCTGAGAGTCTGAAGAACAATTCTGAGATGGTCCGAATGATCACGCTCTGTGCGAGAGTAGACCAGAATATGTTCTATGAAGACTACGACGAACATGTCCAAGTACTGCTTGAACACTCGGTTCATCAAGTCCATGAAAGTTGTAGGTGCATTGATAAGACCAAAGTACATGACTCAAAATTCTAAGTAACCATACCGAGTATGAAAAGCTGTCTTCGAAATGTCATATTCTTTAACTCTGAGCTGATGATAGCCTGATCTGAGGTCTATCTTTGAGAAGTAACTAGCTCTATGGAGTTGGTCAAACAAATCATCTATTCTAGGAAGTGTATACCTATTTTTGATCGTAACTTTGTTGAATTTATGGTAATCGATACACATTCTGAGAGAACCGTCTTTCTTGTGCACGAATAAGACTAGTGCACCCTATGGGGATACACTTGGCCTGATGAATCCCTTATCTGAGAGATCCTTCAAATTATATTTTAGTTCCTTAAGATCTGTTGGTGCTATTTCGTATGGCAAAATAGAGATAGGGTGAGTATCTAGGAGAAGGTCTATGTCGAAATCTATTTTCCTTTTGGGAGAAATGCCTGGAAGATCTTCGGGAAAGACATCAGAATATTTTTTAACCACTGGGACTAATTCAAGACTAGGAGATTTAGAGCTGGAATACTTAATATGCACGAGATGATAAACACATCCCGTAGATATCATTCTCCTTTCCCGAAGGTAGGAAATAAGCTGACCTCTGAAAGATGAAATACTACCCTACCACTCTAAGATAGGTTCATTCGAAAACTAGAACTGAACTATTCTATTTCTACAGTCGACTGTGGCATAGCAAGAATAAAGCCAATCCATGCCGAGAATGACATCGAAATCAGTCATCTCTAATTCAAGTAAGTCTACTGAGGTGACTTTCTGAAATATCATAACTGGGCAATTCCTATATACCCACCGAGATATGATGGTTTTACCCACTGGGGTAGAGACTGAAAAAGGCTCTGCTAGAATTTTTGTACTGATTCTAAAATCTACTGCTATAAAGGGAGTAACAAAAGACAAGGATCCAAATGGATCTAGCAAAGAGTAAACATAAATATGAAAAAATAGGTAATGTACCAGTAACGACATCAAGAGAATTTTCCTGATCCTGTTGGGTCTAAAGAGCATATAGTCTGTTTGGGCATTGCCCACTATTAGCACTGGAAGTGGCACCCTGCTGATTCGGGTGACCAAATTGAGTAGGGGAATGGAGATGTTTCTGCTGACCTGACTGAGGACAATCCTTGATCCTGTGACCTGGCTTGCCACATCCGAAACAAAAATAACTACCGGCTCTGCAAATACCCTTGTGGTTCTTACCACAAGTCTGACATAGGGGATTAGTTCGGGCACTGCTAACACTGCCCTGAAACTTAGAGCCTGGGGCTCTATCTTAGTTACCCTTTCTGAACTTAGGAACAGAAGCATTGACTATAGAATGAGATGGAGTTGATGACTTGGGAAGAAACTGTGAACGGTTTTCTCCCTCAGATTTTGGTAGAGAAAAACTGAAACTGCCTGATCTTACTCTTCTATTTTGCCTCTCTCTAGTCTTAACCTTCCGCTTCTCTATCTGCTGAGCATGGGTCATGAGTCAGGCTAAGGTCATATCACTATTTAGCATTGCATACCTACACGCATTTACTACACTTTCATTCACCTCTGACACGAACTTGCTCATCTTAGCCCTATTGTCTGTAACCACATAAGGGGCATATCTGGCTAGCTGAGTAAATTTGAGAGAATACTCCCTAACTACCAGGTTTCCCTACCTGAGGTTGATGAATTCAAGAACTTTGGCTTTCCTTAGCTCTTGGGGAAAGAATTCATCTAAGAAAGCCAAGACAAATTCCTCCCACTCAATAGGACCTGTACTATCTACCCTCTCGGATTCCATTATTTGTACCAAGTGTGAACCACATGTTGCAACTGATATGTGGCTAAGTCAGCACACTGAACAGAAGTAACACCCAGGATTTCATGACCTTCTGGACTTAGTCAATGAACTCCTGAGGGTCTTCATCAGACTTAGACCCGAAAAAAGATAGAGGGTTCATCCGAGTGAAGTCCTGAATCCTAGCTGCTGTGGAATTTGCCATTGGATTGGCTGGAATAGTTGGTGGCCATTCATTGTGGGCAGCCAGAGACTGAGAAAGTTTGGTGAATGCAACCCTAAACACCGCATGGAAAAAATAGTCGCCCAAAGGATGTTCGGGCTGAGGAGCTGTCTGGTTTCTTGTCTTTAGAGGCATATTCTGAAATAAGAGAAGGATGGACTAGACTGAGATTTTAACTTAATATTATGCTCACTAGCACAACATGAGTACTGAAAGAAGGGAAACTGTTCCTAAAATATCTTATAGCCTCCTGCACATAAATGTGGCATGCAACACACCCATGTACAAGAATCTACTAGATGTGGCTTTTAGACTTCGTAGGACTCTATTAAACCTTGGCTCTGATACTAAGCTTGTAATGCCCCAATTTTTTGAACCAGAATGCTACACGGTTCTTATGATCCCGAAGGACCAGAAGCTAACCCATGACTGATATCTGTACCTGTACATTGTATAATATACTTGTAAAATACGGAAAACATAAACAATAGGCCATAAGGTTCAACTGAATAAAGAAACTGTCAAAACATGACATCCATGTGGGTAGCAAATGTCCAAAACAACTGAATCTAAAAACCTCTAAGTACTGTTTGAATAAGGAGTTGAAAGAATATGTGTCCAACTAACTCCATAAACTAAAAACTAACTGAATTAATAAATAAATAAATCAAGTAATATCGTTCTCGAATGAAGAGAACTCACTGCAACTCTATGTGGTTGATACGACTACTATTGCTAGTGTGGAACTCGTGTCTCTAAATCTATGATGTAACATGAAAAAAAAGCACCATAGTGCAAATGCTTCAGTACAACTGGAGTACTGAGTATACGAGTGAGGTAGGCTAATGCGAAGGGTTTACATGCATGAATAGTACTAACTGACTGACTGATATAAATGTAAGAGTGCAAATATACATACATAGTAACTGAGATCGTAAGTACGTGATAGCTAAATCTGTACGCTAATACATGGCTGAAAATATAGTTCTGATAGCATGAGGGACTGTATCTAACAGTCCTGAATCTAATGGAACTGTCTGAGTTCCGTACTATAACTAAGATTTGACTGTATCTAATTGTCCTGGTATATGGATATCTGAAGAACTGTCTAAGTTCTTTTACATAAACTGAGTCTGAAACTGTGTGAGGTAGTTATTTAACCGACATGACCCATGTATGCTAAAGTAGCTAAACTGGGGCCCAATCACTGCCTTGATTAGAAGGGTGTCAATACCGTGCCATGGGTAAAGACATGCTGTAAGTGACCCTCAAATCTAGTAGTGTCCCCAAAAGAGAACGACGGATGTCCTCCCTATCAACCCTCAAGCTGGCAGTGTTGATGTCTCAACCTATGCTGGCTACATAGTTCTGAAATGCAAGGATTACTTCTAAGAATCATACCTTCATCTGAAGCAGGTGAGTTCCCATCCTTGGCTTCGCTCGGTGCTAACTCCTACTCCCATCTGAAGAGACTAAACATGACTTAGCTGACTATACATGAACTGGGTCTATTGAATTTCCGTTGACTGATGGAATAATACTTATAACTGACTGAGATCATAAGGTTCCTGAGGTTTCCTGATTCACATGACTGACTGAATTGTATGGAATGTGGCTTGACTAAATATATCGTTAAAACATGACATGGCTCTAGGTACACAGCTATAGTTTCGGGTACGAATACCCCCAGGACTCGGTAGAAGGAAACTGACATACATGACATGACTTGATTACGAGATTTGAGTCCACAATTCATAATATCATAAGTAAGGGATAGTGTACTTCATGAGTCTATTCAACATCCCAAACATGGTAGGGAAAGCATGGATACATTTCGTGTACATGTTCAATAATTCCATTATCACACATGCTTCACACCACAATAATAGCAACACATAAATAGCATGGAATTCATATTGAGTGTATAGCTAATATGGACTTGTCATTTAGGTATCATAAAATCATGTAAGATGAACTTCTAACATCTTAGTTGTTTTAGCAAACACCTTGCATGCACACCTTGGGCATAGGTTTTCTCAACAAATGTTAATTATCTTAAACCATCCAATTTCATAGGTTTTAACCACAAACATGCATGGTTCATGGAAATCATCTTAAAATACTAGTCTGACATTTAAACAATGGTCATTGACATGAACAACATCACATAACAACAAAGAAACCAAAGTTTCTCATTTAAAATTATTGTTATTGAACTTTATGAATGAAAGGGGCCCATAGATGAACACTATGTATACCTAACTCAAGGTTCTTCATGTTTTTGAACTGGAAGGATTTAAAATCCCCTGATTCTTGAAGAAGATTGAGTCTTGGTCTTGAAGATTTAATTTAGGGAGAAACCCTAATTATTTGTAGTGAAAGAATGATGAAAATTGGTTGAAATCGGGTGTAATTGGGTTTATATAGATGAGTAGTAAGTTACCAAAATTCCCCTGTTTAAATGACCTGGAAATAAATTGAACGTGGCGTGTAACGGTTTGATTGATGGTCCGTCAGACTCTTGGTGGACCGTCATTTAGCCCATCAGACATGGACCAAAAATAGGCTTCACTGGATAAGGGTTGACGGTATGAGTGATGGTCCATCAAATATCCGGTGGTCCATTAACTCGTTCATCACACCTTATCCAGAATGAGGCTCAACTGGAATGGCTTTGACAGTCCAAGTGGTGGTCTGTCACTAAGTTGAAAGTCCATCAACTTGGCCGTCAGGACTTGACCAGAATGGGGCCCTTCTACCTTGGAAGTGGTGGTCCGTCACTAGTTTGATGGTACGCCAACTGGGCCGTCGCACCTGGGCAATTCTAACAGTTCCGAGTAAAACGTCCATAACTCCTTCGTCTGATGTCTGATTTGGACAAAATTGGTATTGTTGGAAATCCAACTCAATTTCCCGTGTAATAGAAAGTGAAAATCTCAAAAATACTGCATGTACAAAAACATATTTGCATTTCAAAGTAAGTCCTAGCATTCTTGAGATGATTTCTAGCTAGGAAAAGGCACGGGTATTACACTTACTCTCTTATTTTGCTTCTCCCTCATGATCTTCTATCTACTGAGCATAAGTCATAAGCCTGGCTAATGTCTTTTCACTGTTGAACATCGCAGACCTGCACTTATTCAGCACACTATAATTCACCCCAAAAAAAAACTTACTCATCTTGGACCTGCTATCGGCAACCACATGAGAAGCATATATGGCTAATTGAGTAAACTTAAGAGAATACTCTTTCACCGTCATGTTTCCCTTCTTGAGGTTGGTGAATTCTAAAACCTTAGCTTCTCTCTGCTCTTGGGGAAAGAATCTATCTAAGAATGCGGTGACAAACTCCACCCACTCAATAGGCCCTGCATCATATGGCCTTTTTGACTTCCATTGTTTGTACCAAGTGTAAGAAATATCCTGCAACTGATATGTAGCTATCTCAGCACTCTCACTAGGAGTAACCCTCTTGATGTCAGTAACCTTCTGAACCTAATCGATGAATTCTAGAGGGTCCTCATCTGACTTAGACCCAAAAAGAATGGAGGATTCATTCGGGTGAAGTCTCGAATCCTGACAGCAGTTGAATTGGCCATTGGGTTGGCTGGAATGATAGTTGGTCATTTATTCTGAGCAGTAACTGACTGAGCAAGAGTAGTGAATGCAGCTCTAAACTATGCATGAGAAACATGTTCGCTCAAAGGATCTTCGGGCTAAGGGTCTGACTGATTCGTATTTCTTCTTTTAGGAGGCATGTTCTATAGAAGAAAGGGAGAAACAGATTAGACCAAGAGATTGACTTGAGATTATGTTCACTAGCATGACATGAATACTGAAAGAAGGGAAATTATTTCTAAAACGTCTTAAGCCTCCATCACATAAATGTGGCGCGCAACACACCCATATACAATACTCTACTAGATGCAGCTTTCAGACTTCCTAGGACACTATTGAACCTTAGGCTCTGATACCAAGTTTGTAACACCCCAAATTTGGTATCCGAAATGCTACACGGTGCTCATGACCCTGAAGGACCACAAGCTAACCCATGACTGATATCTGTACCTGTATACTGCATGATATACTGCATAAATAAGGAAACATGAACTTAAAGGCCATAAGGTTCAAAACTGTAACATAACTGATAAATCATGACATATGGATGGGTATGAAATACCTAAAACACTAAAATAACTATCTGAACATGATAGGTTGAAAAGCTTCTAAAACATAATTGTCTGAATAAGGAGTTGATGGGACATGTCCCCAACTAACTCCAACTAATAAATTAATTAATGAGATAGTAAAGAAATGGTCATGTCCTCGAAGGATGAGGACTCACTACTAAATCTGATGCTGAGACTAGGATGCTACTGATTCTCTGGAGCTCCTGTTTCTGAACCTATGGTATGAAACATCATAGAGCAAATGAGTCAGTACTTTGAATGTACTAGTATGCATATGAGGTAGGCTGAATGCATAAGGTTCATATGCATGAACAATATAGGCTAACTGACTAATATGAGTGTGACATTACATGCATGAATACATAGTAACTATATCTGAGATTGTGATAACATGAGTTTACTGATAACTATCATAACTGATAACTGAGTTCTAATGACTGATACGACTGATAACATGAGTGACTATATCTGACAATCCTAAATCTGATAGAACTAGCTGAGTTTTGTAATATTCTGAGTTGACTGTATGTAATAGTCCTAAATTTTGTAGAACTATCTGAGTCCTATTACTGAGACTGAATGACTGTATCTAACAATATCAATTCTGTAACTGAAACTATGGGAAGTAGATATCTAACCGACATGCCCCTAATATGCCATTATGGCTGAGTTGGGGTCCAATCTGTAACCCCAATTGGAAGGGTGTCAATACCGCACCACTAGTAAGGACAATCTGTGAGTGACCCTTATATAACAGGTAACTTTAGTGAGAATAGTGGGAACCCTCATATAATAGGTTAAGCCACCTCATCTACCCTCATATAGCAGGCAATTATGTCTCAACCTACGCTGGCTACGTAGTTCTGGAACACAAGGATTGCTTCTAAGAATCACACCCTCATATAACAGGTGAGTTCCCATCCTTGGGTTCACTCGGTGCCAATTCCTACTCCCATATGAATAGACACTGAACATAGATTACTGGACCAAACTGGACTTAATTAACTGAGTTCCATTGATTGACTGAATAGTACGAAGATTACTATATTATTGAGCTTTGCTGAGTCACATGATTGATTGAGTTCTATGGATCATTGCTTGAATGAGAGTATCTTGAAATCATGACACTAACTCTCAGAACATATCTATATTTTTCGTGTACAAGTACCCCCAGGACTCGATGGAAGGAACTGACAAAGAATGACATTCTTGAATACATGACCAATGTCAACAATCCATAATACCATAATTGGAGATATTTCATGATCAATCCAACAAACCATTTCAATACATAATAATAAATGCAAGCCGTTTTGGATCACAATTTAGCTATAGTACATAATTTCTATCCTCCTAGGCATTTTATCAAACACCTTGCATACAACCTTAGGGAGTAGGCATAATCATAAAATTGACACATTATAAATAACTCAATTTATGGATTTCACTCACTTACTAATGTAGTTTCATCAAAGACACATATATTCCAACTTGGGAATCGTATAACAAGATAAATATGATTACAACCAACCCATAACATAAATATCATGATTTACAACTTGAAATAGGGTTCTTGAGCTTTAGAAATGATCCGTAAATCAACACAACATATACCTTAGTTCTTGATTTATCGAAGATTGACAGAGAGACTTTCTTGAAATTGAATCCCCAAATGAAACCATAGCTTATTCTTGAGAGAAAATTGAGAGAAACTAGTATATTTTGGGTTCTAAATAGCTAAATCTCGTGTTAAAGGGCTTAAATAGAGGTGGGAAATTGACCCTTTTAACCCTGGACACATCTTTTAAATTGGTAAAAATTTCCCGACCTGGACCCTGGCGCGACGCGGCGCTATCACGTTGTGTCACTGGAATTTCACAACTGGGAAATTGGGGGATGGCGCGATGCAGAGCCATCTCGTTGCCACTTTGTTTCCAACCTAGAAGTTTGGCACAATCGCCACTATCGTGGACCACACTGGAATTTGACAAATGCCATTTTCTCTTGTGGCATGGCGCGTCACTGACTAATATGACACTGTTTTACGATGGAAACTTGAAATAGTCATAACTTCTTACCCGGTTATCAGATTTTGGCGAATCTTATATCGATGGAAAGCTTATTGAATTTCCCACATGAAAAAAAGTGAAAATCTTAAAAATTACTTATGGAATAAACATCATTCAATTTAGAAGATATTATTGACATTCTTAAGATAAAATTAGTTAGGAAACTTTGGGACATTACAGCCATCTACATTGTTCATTATTGTTGTAGAGGTTTTATCAAGGATTTTGAAGGAACTTCTTTTCAGAAAAGAATTCAGACTTTTTGGGATGCCTAGAGGAAGTCCAAGAATCAGTCATCTTGCATTTACAGATGATATGATTATACTTTATAAGGTAGAAATGATTATATTGTAGTTGGTCACATCAACTTTGTTGAAGTATGAAAAGATTTAAGGGAAGAAAATTAACAAGGAGAAAAGTGCCCTATATCTATATAGAAGTATTTCAAATGGTGCAGTGGTATTGGCAGAAGTAGTAACTGGTATATTGAGACAGGAATTCTCTTTCAATTATTTGGGATGTCCTACATTCTACATGAGAAAGAAAAAGGTGTACTACCACCATATTATGAATAGAATTACTAATAAGTTGCAAGCATGGAAAGAAAAGTTGTTGTCTTTTGGAGGTAGAGTAGTCCTAATTAAACATATGTTGTAGAGAATTCCCATACTTTGTCTCTTTGTTATGAATACCCCTAAGAATGGCCTAAATACTATTTAGAATATATTTGCTAAGTTCTTTTGGAGTAGTACAATAGGGGTTAGGGGAAGACATTGGGTATCATGGTCTACTATATGTCTACCTGAGGCAGAAAGAGGATTGGGTTTCAGAATGCTGCATGATGTATTGACAACCCTCTTTTGTAAACTGTAGTGGAATTTTAGAACTAAGAAGTTAATATAGAGTGAATATATGGTTAATAAATATTGAAGAAGGTATCTTCCTAAAGAAGTGATGTAGAAAGTAGGAGGAGGATATCAAGTGTGGAAAAAGATATTACAGGTTAGGGACCTTATTGATCATCTTATTATATGGTAGATTAAAGGAGGCGATGCTCATATATTGTTTAAAAATTGGAGTAGCTTAGGTGAGTTTTATTCTATTCTGCAACACAACAAAGAATGGGATGATAATTATTAATATGTGAAGGACTTGATGACTAGTAGATGCTGGAATGAAGAGTTAATGAAGAAGTTGTTACCTGAAGAAATAGTGGAACATGTAGTTCATAAAGTAAGTCTAGCACAATAACAAACACAAAAGGATAAATCAATATAGAGTGTGGAAACAAAAGGAAATTTCACAGTTAAATCAACATGGGAATATGTGAGACATAGAGAGGAGCCTAATGATTTTTATAAGAAGTTATGGATTAAAGGGCTACCTTTTAAGATTGTGTTTTTTATGTGGAGGATGTGGAAAGGGATGATATATGTGGATGATACTATAAGGAGATGGGGAATACATGGTCCTTTCATATGTTGTTGTTGCCAAAATTTAGCACAAGAGACCATATCACATGTGCTACTAAGATCTCATTCTACTTACAGGACTTGGTCCTACTTTTTTTCTTTTACAGGAATTAACATACAAGGGCTGAGCATAAGAGAGACAATACAAGCATGGTGGGATGATCAGGTGAAGTTGAGAGAGAAGGTATATTTTAGAGCAATTCTAGCTATCATTTTATGGGAATTATTAAAGAGGAGAAATATGTACATAGACTAATCTTCACTGTCACAAGGCACCTGAGTATGTTGTTGAAAATTAGAAAACCAAGATTAGATTTTCCTTGTGAATGGACATAATTTTAGAGCAACTAGGTCAGTTGAAGCCTAAATTTAGAGTTAAACTAGTACTATGTGAATTGCTAGAGAAGGGTTGGAGTAAATACAACACTGATGGAGCATCAAAAGAGAACCCAGGTAGTAGTTCATGGGCATTCTATTTGAGGGATGTACAAGGTGACTTAATACATGCAGAAGGGTCAATAATAGACGACACATATAACATAGAAGCAGAAGCCAAGGCCATACTACAAGTAGCTATTCATTGCAATCAGTTAGGTTAGGACAGGGTAATTATTCAGACTGATTCATTAGCCATGCAAAAGTTTCTAAATGAGGAATGTGAAAGTTCATGGAAGATAGCAGACATAGTTTGGCAGATAAGGCAATTATTATCATACAAGCAAGTACACATACTACATATATTCAGAGAAGCCAATCAACTAGCTGACTATTTGGCTAATTTAGCATTTGAACATGGGTATTTCACATTAACAACCTTCAACCAGTTACCAAGTTCAGGCAGAAAGATTCTTAATAGTGACAAGCAACAATACCCATATTTAAGACTAGTACCAACAAAGGGTTAAGGGGACTGGACGGGCTACAACAAGTTATTTCACATACACCATATTTACAGCTGGAAAGGTTAACAAAAAAATGAAATTTCTACTTAGCCTATATATACCAACCAACAAAAAGAGAATCTTAGCAGATTTAGGGTCACAAGGTTAGATGTACTTCAACCGACTAAGTTACTTGATAACTTCCAAATATCAGCGGGTCCGAGTATCTCAGAATCTCCATCTTAGCTATACCTACAGATCAAGAATGATAACATTGTTAAAAGCAACGTACAGGGTAGTCACCAAGCTAACTGGTGAAAATAACTCACTTGGAGGAATGAAGCCTCAGTGGACTAGACCCGATATGTTAGCACCAAAAAGTACTGTCAGTATCCATAAACTGGAGATCTTAACTTTGACATTAGGAAGAAAAGCAACAATTAAGGACCTCAACACAAGATTAAGCATCCAACAGAGCAATGAAGAAAATTACTTACTCATGTAAGATGGAAGAAGCTTTAATCCAGAGTAACCATGGCACGGTGTTAAGCACCCAGAGATGAAGAAGAATGAACTGCACATTAACAAAGGTAAATATGTTGAAGGAGGTAAATAGAAAGGGAGCTAAACTCTAAGCTCAAATTAGGAAACCCTACTATCTATATATATTTTTCATTTAAGGTCGGGTTAATGTTTTGGGGCGATCTTTTATTTTTGACTTTTGATTGTTATTGGACTATTTGGATGGGTCGGTCCATCATATTGAAGATAATTTTTTCATTAATAAAACCAAAAATTTGAAAAAAAAAAGTTCCAAAATGATAATATAAAAAATCAAAAACAAAATGGAACAATCATAAATCAAATACCGTCCAAGGGTGTCAGCCTCAATACTAAGGCTAACACCGATACCGACACTGCCCATTCCAAGCCATAGTAGTTCCACAAAGACTTTAGCCAAAAGAAAAATAATATCTTATTGGGACATGCCCCCAACCATATCCAAAACCAATATCTATAAAGTAAATAAAGTATGTAAAGACATCTATAATATGAAATAGAGCCTTCCAAAATATGGAAGTTCACCACCTTAATCCAATAGCCGATCTTAAAGTCGAACACTAAATAGGAGGAGTAGAATGGTTGGTTTCTATATCACATGGGGATACAACCACCTGAAGATAGGTTAGCAGGTGAATGCTAGCATGAACCCAGGATAGGATAAATAATGCCATCCAGTAAAATTATGTAAACCAACCAGATGAACACAAACACACATACATATATATAACTATGCCAAGAAAATAAGCCAGGTTTAGGATTCCTTTAAAAGCATTAACTTGGGTGTGTGTAGTGATCTGAGGTTATTTTATGCACTTTGGTATTATTATTCTAGCTTATGTTGCCTTATTTTGAGAGAAATTCGCGTGCTTAACGTGTTCATATTGATATAAATACGCATTTAAGTGTCCAAGTGTGTATTTAAAATTTCCAAAATGTTTTCAAACAGTTTTGTACTTAATTGAGCCATTTAGAGTTTAATCGAGAAAACTAGTTTTACTAGCTTGAGATAGGTGTGTGTTTAGTTAGCTTCGTGGGATTCTAATGTGTTTAATTTGTTTCAAATATTTTAAATGTGTAATTATGAGTGGAATAACTGGTTTGTAATGGGCAAAGTTCAATTTAATTAAGTTTAGAGTCGAAACATAAAGTTGAAGATCATTCCAAATTAGCCTTAGCTTAGCTCTTGTTTTGATTCGTCGTTGGGAATGTTGTGTTGTTTTGATCTTTAATTCATGGTGTCTTACGTTGTCGGAAGCTTTGTGAGCTGGATACAGTGATATATTAATGATATCAAGGCTGAAAATCCATGGAATATATACTACGATACAAGGGATGAAAGATGGGACGATACAGACTTAACCAAAAATTTAAGACAGAATTCAATACTCCACTGCCTTAGAAAATTAAAGAAGATGAAATTCCATTGGGTGGATGCGATTAGCGTGCCTCACAACATCAATTTCAGTGAACTAATGCGTGCGACACATAATAAATCCCACCACTTAAATTCTGCCAACACAGCTTGACATTATCCTATTCTTAATACAATACATGACACAAGTATTAAGTAATGAAGGGAATCTTATGGGAATATATTGGAATATGTGCCAATTTCTTAATCCTACAATAATTAGGAGAATTTTTTATATATGCACACAATTGTGGACATTCTCTGGAATGAAAGAGGACAATTAATTCTGTGCTTGGACAATTATGGTGTGACGGCAGAGATAGCTGCACGTAAATTAGGTTTTTAATTGTTTTAATTAGCTTTTAATTTTTCATAACATGTATTCAAAAATTTGGATCGTGATTATGAATATTATCGTCTAAAAACCCTATTTTCGAGGTTAAAGCCAAGAATATGAGTACTATTGTTTTGAATTAATTTTGATTAATTGTGCTTATCATAGTTGGTTATTTTTTTATTCTTGTTTTAATTATTTTATGGATTTATCACCCATAAAATTCATATATTTTCAAACTTTTGATCTCGGGAGAGGGAATAGGGAGATAAAATATGTGAATAAATAAAGTATGGTTTTTATTCTTTTATAAAATAAAGAATTAAACTTAGCATGTAGGACAGGAATGTACTTAGATGTCTTACTTGATTCAAACGTAGGAAGATAGCTTTAACTAACTTAATTAGATTATTATATCCCTATTCAACAATGTAGTTTTAATGTCCAAATTAGGTAAAAGATTAGAGGTTGAGAAACCATGATCATGAAATTAACCCTACAAATTAACAACCAAGATAAGCAAATTGACGAATGAAATTTAATAACATTGTATGATTGTTCAAAGTGCTTTAACCCTATACTTTAATCCATTGATTGTTCCAAGATTTTAATTTACGCATTGTTTAATTTATTTTTAATTTACAAAATATAAAACTCTTTTTGGTTACTCTTTCACTAAATTAATCTTAAAAGTTATACTAGAATTGAATTGTTGTTAAATCAACTCTCTGTGTGATCAATATTTGGATTTCTTGATGGCTATTATATTATTTGATAAGACCACATACACTTGCCTATGCGCTGTCAAGTTTTTGGCACCATTGCTGAAGACTTGTTATTTGGCAATTATTTATTTTAGTTTTACTTTTAAATTTATTTTATATTTTTACGCTTGGTCTTGGTTTTGTGATTGTAGGAAATAGGTTTTAAGAGTAGGAAGCTAGCAAGGAATAAGGATTTGGTTTAACCAAGCCCCAAACTCGAACAACACTTATATTAATGAAAGAGAGATGCAATCCACCCCCAATTTCCACAAATAGAAAAAGAAGACCAAGTAGATCCTTCTATAATAGCTGCAGAAAAATAAGCATACAGGACAGTTAGGGAAGTGATAGTCCCACTTCTGACAAACTTGACTTCCCCAATTCAAAGACCAACTGCTGGGGGAATTTCGAGTTAAACCATGATATGTTGCAGCTTCTAATAAGCAATGGAAAATTTGTAGTGCTTTCACACGAGGACCCACAAGTCCACTTACAAAATTTCACTGAGCTTATAATCACATTCATTTCGATTGGGTGAATACAGATTATGTGAGGCTAGCACTTTTTCCCCATTCACTTTTGGGGGAAGTAAAAAGATGGTTGAATGTGGAGCCAACCAATTCAATCACTACATGGGATGCCTTAGCCAAAAAATTCCTCATCAAATTCTTTCCATCTGGCAAGACTATGACACATCGTAGTGAGATAGTGAGCTTCAAGCAGAGGACAGACAAGAACCCTTATCATACTTGGGAATAATTCAAGGTACTTCTTTGATACTATCCACATCACCAACAGTCTAATGAGGTACTAGCTCATACTTTTGTAGAAGCTCTTAATTACAATACGAAGATTTTCTTAGATTTAACCGTAGGTGGTCAAGCACAGGAATTGACTTATGATGAGCTGTACACATTATTGAACCGCATAGCACAAGGAAATCAAGAGTGGGAGCAACACAACCAGCAGCCACAGTCAATGCCATCCAAAAAGGTGCAAGTTGGTGTAAAGTATGCAGAAATAATAGCCATTCAGTAGCCATGTGTGATTCAAATCTGGAATTAGTGATGTATGTAGGCAATACTCAAAGGCCAAATTTTGGTAACGTCTTTAACATAAAAAGGTAGACTCAGCCTTGGAATGCACAACAACAGCAAATTCCATAGCCACAAGCCCAAACTAATCAGTCAACTAGTAATATGGAGGAGATGTTGAAGTATCTTTTAGCTAACCAAGCACAGTTGACTACAGACATACAAAATTAGTAAATGGCTACAAAAAGTTTAAAGTCGCAGTTGGGGAAATTATCGCAAGCATTAAATACTAGGTCACAAGGTGGTTTGCCAACAGACACTGAAACTTCAAACCATGTTATGGGAATCACCTTAAGAAGTGGTAAAGAGATTCAAGGCGAACCTCCAAAGACAGCAAAAGAGATAGATGCTGATATGGTGACCCAATAGATAAATGACAGAGTTGCTAAAAATTCAAGGAAGTCTGAGAACTTGAAAGAAAAATTTTATACAGAAGAAGTGAAGAAAATGCCTCCATTACCCTTTCCTCAAAAGCACATGAAAGCGAAGGAGGATGTAATGTTTAAGAAGTTCTTTAACAAGTTCAGAGAGCTTCACATTAACTTACCTTTGTTAGATGTTTTACAGGGTATGCAAAAATATTCAAAGTACTTAAGGGATGTGGTTGCAAATAAAACTAAACTACAGGAGGTTGAGACCATGGCACTCACTAAAGAATGCAGCCTGGTAATGATACAGAAAATCCCAAAGAAGTTGAGAGATTCGGGGAAGTTTACTCTCTCTATCTAAATTAAGAGTAAAGTAGTCAATGCACTGTGTGACTTATGGGTGATCATAAATTTGATGCCCCTCTTTGTTCACCATATTAGGCTTGGGAAAGCCTAGACTGACCACTGTGCTTCTACAGTTGGCGAATGGAGGCATAGCCGGTCGAGGAGGAATCATAGAGGATGCCTTTATTAAGGTTGGTAAGTTTATTATTCCTATTAAATTTTTTGTTCTTGATTTTAAGGTAGAAAAATAGGTACCAATCATCTTGGGGCATCCATTTTTAGCAATGGGAGGAGCATTGATTGATGTTAAAGAAGGTACGCTCACCATGAGGTTGGAGGATGAAGAGGCGGTATTTAAAGTTTACCAATCACTAAACACATCATCCCAGTAGAAAGGTTTGTGCATAATCACTATTATTGAAGGGGAAAGCGTGGGGTGGTTGGTCCACCAAAGACCTCTTCGGACACCCTCATTGAGTTAAATAAACATCTAATAATGCAGCCTGGCAGGATGCTAATTGATGAGTCTGAAAAGGCTAGAGTTGAAAAATCTACTACCCATATGAATTCATACCCAAGCGGGGTGAAAAGAATAAGAAGATGGAGACCAAGCGTGAGAAATATAAGGAAAGAGAATGACAAAGTCGTTAAGCTTTATCGTTCCACGACACTAAATAAGGTGTTGCTTAGGAAGCAACCTAAGTTAATTAGGTATGTTTTCTTTTCAGTTTTTAGTTTTTATTTCACGTTGTTTTTGTTTTTGGTTGAGTCAAAGGTTAATTCGAAGTCTGAGTACCACAAAATTGAGCTATGGAGCATAGGAAAAACTGAGTGTGGGGTTCCACGGATCTCCTTTATGTGTAAAGATGCTACTAGCTAGGCCTAGAGGCCTCAGGGAGTGTTTGTATCTCTTACTTTTAAATTCACTTTGGGGAAAAAGTAGACTTTTAAGTGTGGGGTGGGGAAATTCCCAAATTTTGGCACAATTTAAAATTTTTTGTGTGAGATATTATTATTGGTGCTATTTTTTATTACATGGTGCAAGTTTTTTTTCTTTGTAAAAGCATGTTGATTAAGTGAATGGCTACTTTTTAGAATCTTAGGCTTATTTTTTTGACTTTTGTACTTGTTAGCTTAAATTTGAATTCATGCTATTGTTTGGTTGGGAGTCTATGATGATTATATTGAGTTGAGTATATGCCATGTGTGGTGTGAGATTTTTGTATATTCCTTATTGCATGTGATGTCTAGAACTTGCCCGGTGTGTGTGTAAAGAGAAATAAAGAGTGTGGGTTTAGGATATGATGTAGGAACTTCTTTGATAACCTTGTTTTATATCTTTTATTTGTCCTACCCTTTGTGCATTATCCTAGTTAAACCCCATTGAGCCTGTCACGACCCAAACAGTGGTCATGGCCATGATTAGTATCCCGAACCATGAAGGCCTGGGTACCCTTCTATATCTGATAATCATGCAAAATATTCATAATAATATAAAAAAATGCGGAAATAAATAATAGAATCATGGTAATATGCTGAGTTCAACTTAACAATACGAAATGAAATCAGTAAGTGTCTAGACAATATCCATCTCAGTCTGCAAAATCTCTAATACATTAGAATATAATAAATTTTCTAATATTGGGACAAAGCCCCCAGTTGGACCCAAAACCAGAATGAAATAATAATATTCTCAAAATAGGCCTTTCAAAATAAAGAAGGATCACCGACTGCACACTTCTGTCTAATAGACCTAGGGCTTAGCGGGACCTCTGACTGAGCCTCAGACTCTGAAATATAGGGGGTCAATACAAACGTACTGGTATGCAAAGCAACAAAAATAATTTTTTTACAAATAGATAACAAAGATGAGAGCAAATCTGAAACATCATCCATGAAATAATTAAAACCACATGGGCAATTTCAGTGATCTTCAAATAATTTTGACAAGGCAGTTCTAATCTTTGTATTGCTTCTGAGTTAGGTGGTATACCCTACGATTCGACGACCCAACGGGCTATATGGAGTCCGCCCATGACTCAGCGACCAAGCCCCCAACCCAAGTTTGTAGCAAGATTTGGAGTTTCTAATTCTAATTCTGATAGTCCAAACGGCACTAGGCCAGCGTATAATCCCTCTTGGGGATACAATAACCCACATTAGCAAAAAACGATTTTGGGCAATGAGTTTTCTGAACTCGCTCCTTCTTTGGGTAACCACCTAACATATCTTGAGCCCATTTTTAACCTTTTCTGAACAATCATCGTTCAAAACTCACATTCTGAAAAATTTAAGTGAAATCTGACTTATATTATGGTATGAAATCTGTTCTAGCATTATCTGGGTTGGTGTCATCATACCAAGACTTGCAAGTCATATTTCTGAGCCATAAATATCATAGTAAAGTCTTTTCTTTCAAGCATAAGGTTTGGACCACCGTACTTCCAATAACTTACGAAAATTCATGCTTCAAAGCATTTGTCAAATTATGCAAAGATCACTCTTTTAAATATTTCAACAAAATGTGGTGGTCATGAAGTTTGTGACAAAATATGCAAATTTCACTATATATCCTCAAAATTTATCAACATGTAAAAGAACCCTCTCCTCAATTCGAAACCATAATCAAGTCATAAACAATAATCAAGATATTTGTAGCTTGCTTTTCTAAATACAATTTAAATTGCTCATAACGTATAAAAACAAAAGGCTTAGTAACAAGAGAGGGATTATAATTGTTCATACTCTTAATTAAACATGAAATCTCAATTTCATACATATGTATATACGAGTATAAATCAATTTAGGGGAAAAGCCTCAAGACCAAAACAATAATGTCATTTAAAGAGTTCATAATACATAATTACAAATGCAAATTCCGAAACCCCTTTATAAATTCATGATCTTTATAACTTTAAACCTTATTCAATGTGTTTTCTATAAGCCCATGTAGTTTAGGAAAACCCAACGTACCTTAGTTGTGAAGAAATCATGAACAATTTTTAAAAGATTAGACCTTTAAGCTTGATTGCCCAAACACTAGTTGTTTTCTTCTCTTGTGTTTTAGAAGATGATTTAGGAATTTTTGAGGAGATAAAACATTAGTAATGACCTTAATTTTGTTAAAGGATTATTTGGGATGGTTTTTGAGTGTAAAAAGACTTGGTTGCCCTTGGAATACCTCAAAAACAAAATGTCCAGGTCGTCGTGCCATGGGGTTTACGCTGCACAAGCTATGGCAAAATGTATGGTTTGCGTCTCACTCCCTATGGTAAACTTTAGGGTTTTTGTTGCATTACCTATGGAAAACTCTTTCCAGTGAACGTTTGCGATTGTTAGGTGACGTACACCCGTTTTCAAAGCCATACCTTTTCACTCAGGTGTTGGATTAAGGTGAAATTTGAATGTTTGGATATCTACTTCGAAGACCTTTCATTTGATATATAGTAGGCCCTCTAATGTGTTATATACAAGAAGTTATGGTCGATTGAACTTGACCCAAGTTTTAACGTCCACTAAAACTTAATCAATAGAAATGTTTTCAACTAGTCTTAGAGTTAGGGGATTTTTCTTACCTCAATTCATATTCAAAAGTTTTCCCACACTATAGGATCGATCACCACTCATATATTAACAAGGAATAATTTAGTTCGGTTCTATATACATAGGAATGACAATCTGAATTCTTTCCCAAAAGTACGGGGTGTTACACTATCTCTCCCTTGGGATCATTCATCTCCGAATGATGGGTAGGGACTTCTTGAATCTCTAAACGTGTAGAATACAGAACGTAATATTGATTTGATCATTTTTCCATATCAAAATATACAGAGGCATCACGTGATCTTCATGATAACCCCTAGAGAAACGGGTAAGCATGAAACCTGAGAGAACGAAAATTGACATCGACATGATCTTGGCACATGTTTTATTGAACATGATCAAAACATTGTAAGACATGAATTTTTCTTAGGATTCCTTAGCCTAATTAAGATTGGCACAAGATATGAGATAAGATTCTCACAGGACATAAGAATATTAGCATTCTCCATCTTACAAGATACAACAAAAATACTTAAACTTCTATACCCCAACATTAATCAACATACTTCTTTATTTCCAACTTACAATTCTCCCATAACACATATAACCACAAGAAATTATGTCCCGCCATATAATACTTCTATGTTCAAACCTAACTCGAAGGAAAGAGGTGCTAATTTAAACTACGGGACCCTACACTTTACATCACATTAAGAAATCACCTCACCTCGTAAATATAACCCAACAACCTCAAGCCTTAATTCAAGGAATACTAACCATATGGCACATAGGTTTGTGTTTTGATCAATTAGAACATTCAAGCCGAATCATTACTACAGCCGCTACATGGATCTCCCCACTAAAACCAGCAATTTCAATCACTCTCAAAAATATTTTTGCCATATTTCTTCTTCTGACTTATTTCACTCAACAAAAGTTTATCTCTATCTATTCTTTTTCACCTATAACCTTAGCTCGAGAATCAGATAAAAAATTTTCTTCTTCAAGAACATCTACTCCCCCATCTAACACACTCCTACGCTTCCACAACCACCATTATACTAACATACGGAGGGTAATTGGGTAACCTGAGCATAAACATCATGAATGGAAGTAAGATTATTAGATCATAACTTATAATTATTATAATACTCAAGAAGGGACATGAAATGAAGATATGATAGAACAGACATGAAGTGCTTCATATATTAAGTGTCTGGATCATAAGTAAAGAGTCATTCAGCATAAACACGACACAACATGATTTCTTAGGAAAGACTATAGTGAGAAACATAGGTGCTCACATCACAAATCGTATAACATAAGTTTAGAATTCATGAAGTCAATGATTGAGACAAGGACTCCTACTCTAAGCTATCACTTCTTATTTTTAGGGACGAAATAGTCATGAAATAAATTTGTAACATATAGAAAAATAGTTCCTTAGAACCAAGCACGATTTGGGATACAGATTTATGATTCATGAGTAACATAACATATGGCTTGGATACCTGGAATATTGGATCACTAAGGGAAATTATTTCTTCTAGCTTTGAAGTCGAGACATGACATGAGTTACATGGAGAGCTCAAACCTTAGACATAGGCTGGGTTGAGTACATAAGACATTGGTAGAATGAACTCTTAAATTGAAGAAGGAGGGACATGCTTGAATAGGAATAGGTTTATCATGACTCTTTCCTAACGTGCCACAATGAGAAAATTCAGAAACTACCTTAACTCACCATCTCTCCCTTAGATCAATGTCACAATCCTAGACTTAAGAACATAAACTATTATCAATCTATAACCACAATTCTCAATGCAATAGGGGGTATCGGTATACATATAAACGTAAAATTCCCTCAATAATTTAACATAAAAACACTAAATTCTTTTTGAGACATCCCCTCTCAGGGATACTAATCATAACTTTCTCTAACCCCAAAGTCATTGACTCATTACTAACATTATTATGGGCATGGACATCCATGCTTCTAAACACTTAACACTCCAACATCAACTCCTTAGAATACTCGCTTTACACCTCTAATCACATAACTTACAACTTAACAAATTTTGTAAAGCCATACCCAAGGATCATATTGCCTACCAATATTTTCTCAATTCAACTCTAACGAACACCATACAAAAGCTCACTAGACTTTGCCATACTATAATTTCAAGAACACAAACTAGTTACGCAAAACACTTATGCACATAAATGCTAAACTTTCCCCTTTTAAGCATACTCTTAAGGCATTGCTTTCCCAGAATGCTACTCTTTGCTATCCTCTATCGTCATTAACCTACAACTAGCAGTCGCATGAGCATACACATCCTCACTTCTTATCATATAAAAATCCACTCCCAACTACTTAACCTTCTAACATGAGACCATTAATCAGATAACTTATAGCATAAAATCTTACCTATTACCATACTACCAAGGGGGTGAAACTTATTCTTGTATACTTACGCCCTTATCCACTTAATGACTCACCCACAATTCATAATTTTGACACTAGTCCTCATATACACATATACCTCAAAATTACCACTTAAACTTTTCATAAATTATAAACCTAGGCTCTTTCACAATTAACATCAAGCCTACTAATTCATTCCCGCAAAAGATACATCATTAATATTAAGCTACTAATCTTACCACCATATTTTACATCAAAAGTTCAAGTCTATAGTCTAGCATCAATCATCTACCACCAATGAAGCATGCAAATAATATACTAGTCCATCAAATTAGGAAATTCAACCTAAATACCTCATTTCACCTAGATACTACCTACAACCAAATCACCTCCATGATATTAGTACTACACCTCAAAATCGAATACATACCTTCTCACAAGTAGTACTAGATTACAACCACTAAAGAAAAAAGGTGAAGGGGGTAAAGTCACATAATAGACACGGTCAACCCTAATCTTATATTATAGCCCAATATGATCTTGTCTATATATTCTACTTTCTCTCATTATACATATTTACCCAAGCAAACATTTAGACTACCTTCAAATTCCACAAACAACCATGTGTCTATAATTATAACTTATTGGCTAATCTAACTATTTATATTCAAAACCTATAAGAGTTATCTGTAACCACCATAACTATCCATTCTAGGCTCCTTCCCTATTTTGATTAGATAATAATAATAGCCAAACAATTCCTTCACAATTACCATACAGTCTACAAGTACTGCTACCACACTAGTCTATCACCATAAAATGACAAATCATCTCTCAAACAATGGTTATACCACAAAAAATATTTATTTACACAAAATTCTCCGTCATTCTGACTTCTAACCTCATGACTTCACATTACCAAATTCTTGGCCCAATCTCACTATCAATAGATCATGACACTTTAACATACACTACTACTCGGGTAGAAGTATAGTTCCAACATTCTGCTACTCATCATTCCCCTTACACATACATTTGCAATAAGAATTTTTAAAGGGAATGGA
This sequence comes from Capsicum annuum, assembly GCF_002878395.1. Taxonomy (NCBI): domain Eukaryota; kingdom Viridiplantae; phylum Streptophyta; class Magnoliopsida; order Solanales; family Solanaceae; genus Capsicum; species Capsicum annuum. The sequence goes on along the minus strand of NC_061120.1, from coordinate 148,936,768 downwards.
TACACTTAATACCTTAGGATGAAGAGCACAATTTCACCTGGATCAAAGTTTACACTAGAATTAATACACCTTGAAGCACTAAAGGACTCCTCTCAAGTATTTACACAATTTTAAAATCATTTATAACTAAATCAGAAAAGGACTACATCATTTATATTCTAACCTTCTACACTTGACTCGCCTTAATAATGAGACATATCTAAGAACTTCAGAGTAAGAAAAGAGTTGAAATAACTTTACTTTCATATGGACAACACCATAGCACGAACTAGAGTATGAAAAAGAAACATTCTAACTCTCTCGCACGAACTAGAACATGAAGAAAGAGAAACATTCCTAAACGCCTTGTAGCCTCCTACTTATAAGTGTGGCACGCTATACACCCATAAATAGAACTCTACCCGACATAATTTTGCAGACACCCTAGGACCATGAACCATGATCTGATACCAAGTTTGTCATGAACCGACCTGGGGTCTTAGCCATGACAAGTATCCCAAACAATGAAGGCCCTAATGTCCTTTTGTATTTGGTAATCATGCATCATATTCATAACAATATAAAAGAAATATGGAAATAAACAAATAAAATTATGGTCATGCGCTGAGTTCAACTTAATAATAAGGAATGAAATCAATAAGTATCTAGGCAATACCCATCTCAGTCTGTGAAATCTCTAATACATCAAAATATAATAACTTGTCTAAAATTGGGACAAAGCCCCTAGTCGAACCCAAAACTAGAATGAAATAATAATGTTCTACAAATAGGCCTTCGAAAATAAAAAAGGATCACTAACTGTATATTTTGTCTGATAGACCTATGGCTTAGCGGTACCTCTGTACTGAGCCATAGACATAAAATATAGGGGGTCAATACAAAGGTATTGGTATGCAGAGAAATCTAAAATAATGCATTTACATATAGATAACATAGATGAGAGAAGTCTGAAACATCATACATAAAATAGTTAAAAGCACATGGGCAATTTCAATGATCTTAAAATAATTTTGAGAAGACAGTTCTAATCTTTGTATTACTTTTGAGTTTGGTGGTATGCCCTACAATTCTACAACCCACAGGCTATATGGAGTCCGCCCTTGACTCGGCAGCCAAGCCCCCAACCCAATTTTGCTGCAAGAGTTGAAGTTTCTGATTCTGGTTCTGATACACCATAGGGCACTAGGCTAGCGTATAATCCCTCTTGGGGATACAATAACCCACATAGGCAAAACATGGTTTCGAGCAATGATTTTTCTGAACTTGTGCCTTCTTCGAGTAACCACCTAATATCTCTTGAGTCCATTTTAAACCTTTTCTGAACAATTATCGTTCAAAACTCACATTCTGAAAATATAAGTGAAATCTGACTTCTGTTATGGTCTAAAATCTGTTATGGCATTATCTGGGTTGGTGTCATCACACCAAGACTTCCAAGTCATATTTCTGAGCCATAAAATATCATAGTAAAGTCTCTTCTTTCAAGCATAAGATTTAGAACACCATACTTCTAACAATTTATGAAAATTCATACTTTAAAGCATTTATCAAATTATGCAAAGATCACTCTTTTAAATATTTCAACAAACATGTGGTGGTCATGAAGTTTGTAACAAAATATGCAACTCTTTCTCTATTAATCCTCAGCATTTAACAACATGTAAAAATACCCTCTCCTTAATTCAAAAACATAATCAAGTCATAAATAATAATTAAGACATTTGTATCTTGCTTTTGTAAATGAAATTTAAATAGCTCATAACGTATAAAAAAGGCTTAGTAATAAGAGAGGGGTTATAATTGTTCATTATCTCAATTAAACATTAAATCTCCATTTCATACATGCGTATATATGACTACAAATAAATTTAAGGGAAAGGCATCAAGACCAAAACAATAATATCATTTAAAGAGTTCATAATGCATAATTACAAATACAAATTCCAAAACCCCTTTATAAGATCATGATCTTGATAATGTTAAACTTTATTCATTGTGTTTTCAATAAGTCCATGTAGTTTATGGAAAACCCACATACCTTAGTTGCGAAGAAATCACGAAGAAATTTTGAAAAGATTGGACCATTAAGCTTGATTACCCAAACCCTAGTTGTTTTCTCCTCTTGTGTTTTGGAAGATGATTTAGGGATTTTCGAGGAGTTAAAATGTTACTAATGACCTTAATTTTGTTAAAGGATGATTAGGGACAGTTTTGGAGTGTAAAAAGACTTGGTTACCCTCGGAATACCTCAAAAACAAAATGTCCAAGTCGTTGTACCATGGGGTTTGCATCGCATAAGCTATGAAAAAATTTATGATTTATGTTTCTCTCCCAATGGAAAACCTTATGGTTTTCATTGCACTACCTATTGCAAACTCTATCTAGTGAACGTTTGCGATTGTTAGGCAATGCACACCCTGTTGAAAAGCCATTACTTTTCACTCGGGTGTCGGATTAAGGAAAAATTGGTATTGTTGGAAGATACTTCAAAGACCTTTCATTTGATATATAGTAGGCCCTATAATTCATTATATACAAGAATTTATGGTCGATGGAACTTGACCCAAGTTGAAACATCCACTAAAACTTAATCGATAGAAATGGTTTCAACTCGTCTTAAGAGTTAGGGGATTTTTGTGACCTCAATTCATATTCAAATGTTTTCCCACACAATAGGATCAATCACCAAACATATTAACAAGGAATCATTTAGTTCGGGTCTATATGCATAGGAACGACAGTCTAAATTCTTATCCGAAAGTACGGGGTGTTATAGAGCCTTTGGCCTTTTCTTTAGTAGCCACATATGTATCCTAATACCCTTATTTAATAGACCCTAATTTGATCCTAAAATCACCTAAGTGATTTAATAAAAAATAAAAAATTGAATTAGTAAGGAGTTTGATAAATTGAAGAAGAAAAAGGTGAAATTGATGCCCCAAGGTAATAGTTATTGGTGTTTTTAATTGATGTATGGTGGATGGGTGTGATGTAATTTATACTAGAGATATTTTCATGATTGTGAAAAAAATATAAAAATTGATTCATGTGGTAATAAACTATGAGTCCACAATGTGTTTATGAAAATGCTTAAAAGAGATGAGGCAAATATAAAAGATATGGGTGGATTAAAAAGTGTAATTTGGTTGTTGGAGATAGGTTTTACTTATTTAATGTAGTATATTAAATCACTTAGAGAGGTTAGTCACTATTCCCAAATAGTTCATACCCGTCCCTTAGCCTATATTACGACCCGAAAAAGACCTATTTGATCCTATACTTGGCATTCTGATGTTAGTAGAGCTTTACAATAAGGTAAAGCTTATGGTTCATTTTATATAACTTGTGAATTCTTTGTGAGAGTGAGCATAATTTGATTCTTGTACCCATTACATTATAAATTGCATTATTGTAAGTAATTATAGGTATCTCCCTCATTGTGAGGGGAACATATTTGATGAATGTGGGTGATTTGTATGATGTCTTTGATTGATCAATATGTGTGAGTTTGCCACTTGTTGAGTCAATTCGTGAGGTTGGAATGTTTCAGAGTAGAATTCTTGAGCTTTTAATGGTGTAAATAACATGCATTGTCTACAAACTTGCATTTCGTGTAATCATTGTAGTACTAGATCGAGTGTCTTTATTTTAGTAGAAGTTCAGCATCACCTCAGCTTTTGATTCTTAGAGTAAAGAGTTATTCGAGGACGAACAAGAGTTTAAGTGTGGGGTGATGATCTGAGGTGATTTTATGCACTTCGGTATCATTATTCTAGCTTATTTTGCTTTCTTTTGAGAGAAATTTGTGTTCTTAATGTGTTCGTATTGATATAAATAAGAATTTAAGTGTCCAAGTGTGTATTTACAATGTCCAAAGTGTTTTCAAACAAGTTTGTACTTAATTGAGCCATTTAGAGTTTAATCGAGAAAAGTAGTTTTACTAGCTTGAGCTAGGTGTGTGTCTAGTTGGCTTCGTGAGATTCCAATATATTTAATGTGTTCCAAATATTTTAAATATGTAATTATGAGTGGAATAACTTATTTTTAATGGGTAAAGTTCAACTTAATTATGTCTAGAGTCGGAACATAAAAATGAAGATCATTGCGAATTAGCCTTATCTTAGCTCTTGTTTTAATTCGTCGTTGAGAATATTGTGTTGTTTTGATCTCTAATTTTTGGTGTGTAATATTGTAGGAATCTTTGTGAGCTGTATACGGTGATATATTGATGATATAAAGGCTAAAAATCTATAAAAAATAAACACGATAAAAGGAATGAAAGATGGGACGATAAAGAGTTAACCAAAATTTTGGAAACAAGTTTCAGTGTGTGTGCGCGATGAGTATGCGTCGCATGCTCCACTACCTTAGAAAATTAAATAAGATGCAATTCCAATTGGTGCACGTGATTAGTGTGCGTCGCACCCTCAATTTCGGTGAACTAATGAGTGCCACGCGTGATAAATCCCACCACTTCAATTCTGCCGACACAACTTGTCATTATCCTCTTCTTAATACAATACATGGAACAAGTATTAAGTAATGAAGGGAATCTTGTGGGAATATATTGGAATATGTGCCAATTTCTAAATCTTACAATAATTCGGAGAATATATTATATATGCACACAATTATGGACATTCACTGAAACAAAAGTGGACAATTAATTCGGTGCTTGGACAATTATGTGTGACGGTGGAGACAGCTGCACGTAAATTAGGTTTTTAATTATTTTAATTAGCTTTTAATTTTTTATAACATGTGTTCATTAATTTGGATCATGATTATGAATATTATCGGCTAAAAATCCTCTTTTCGGGGTTAAAGCCAAGAACATGAGTACTATTATTTTGGATTAATTTTGATTAATTGTGCTTATCATAGTTGGTTGTTTGTTTATTATTATTTCAATAATTTTATGGATTGATCACCCATAAAATGCATATATTATCAATCTTTTGATCTCAAGAGAGGGAATAGGGTGATAGAACATGGGAATAAAAAAAGTATGGTTTTGATTCTTTTACAAAATAAAGAATTAAACTTAGCATCTAGGATAGGGATGTACGTAGATATCTTACTTGATTAAAATGTAGGATGATAGATTTAATTAACTTAATGTTATTATTACATCCCCATTCAACGATGTAGTTGTAATGTCCAAATTAGGTAAAAGATTAGAGGTTAGGAATCCATGATCACACAATTAACCCTACGAATCAACAACCAAGATAAGCAAATTGATGAATGAAATTCAATAAAATAGTATGATTTTACAAATTTCTTTAACCCTGGTATTCAATCCATTGACTATTCCAAGATTTTAATTTTCGCATTGTTTACTTTATTTTTAATTTATAAAATACAAAAACTCTTTTTGGTAACTCTTGCACTGAATTAATCTTAAAAGTTAAACTAGAATTGAATTGTTGTTAAATCAAGTCTCTATGGGATTGATATTCGGCTTTTTTGAAGGCCACTATATTACTTGGTAAGACCACGCACACTTGCATGTGTGCATGGGTGCTGTCAAGTTTTCTGGGGAAATTTCCAAATTTTGGCTCAATTTAATAATTTTTACGTGACATATTCTTGTTGGTGCTATTTTTGATTACATGGTGAAAGTTTTTTTGTTTGTAAAAGCTTGTTGATAGAGTGAATGGCTACTTTTGAGACTCTTAGACTCATGTTTGTGACTCTTGTATTTGTTGGCTTAAATTTGAATTCATGCTATTGTTTGATTGGGAGTCTGTGATGATCCTATTGAGTTGAGCATGTTCCATGTGTAGTGTGAGATTTTTGTATATTCCTTGTTGCATGTGATGTCTAGAACTTTTTCGGTGTGTGTGTAAGGCAAAATAAAGAGTGTGGGTTTAGGAGATGATTTAGGTATTTCTTTGATAACCATGTTTTATATCTTCTATTCGTCCTACCCTTTGTGCATTATCCTAGTTAACCCCCATTAAGCCTTTGGCCTCTTCTTTTGTAGCCTCATATATATCCTAATCCCTTTATTTGATAGACCATAATTTGATCCAAAAAGCTCATAAGTGCTTTAATAAAAAACAAAAATTTGAATTAGTAAGGAGTTTGAGAAATTGAAGAAGAAAGAGATGAAATTGATGCCCTATGATAATAGTTATTGGTGTTTATAATTGATGTGTGGTGGATAGGTGTGATGTAATTTATTCTAGAAATATTTCCATGATTGTGAAAAAAGAGAAAAATTGATTCATGTGGTAGTAAACTATGCGTCCACCATGTCTTTGTGAAAATGCTTAAAAGAGATGAGGCAAAACTAAAAGATATAGGTGAATGAAAAAGTTTAATTTTGTTGTTGGAGATTGGTTTTAAATATTTAATGTAGTGTATTAAAGAGCTTAGAGAGGTTATTCACTATTCCCAAATAGTTTATACCCGTCCCTTACCCTACATTACGACCTGGAAAAGACCTATTTGATCCTATACTTGACATTCTGATATTAGTAGAGCATTACAATAAGGGAAAGCTTATGGTTCATTATGTGTAACTTTTGAATTCTTTGTGAGAGTGAGCGTAATTTAATTTTTTTACCCATTACATTATAAATTGCATTTAATTAGCTGCACGTAAATTAGATTTTTAGTTATTTTAATTAGCTTTTCATTTATCATAACATGTATTCAATAATTTGGATCATGATTATAAATATTATTGGCTAAAAACCCTCTTTCCAATGTTAAAGACAAGAACATGAGAATTATTATTTTAGATTAATTTTAATTAATTGTGCTTATCATATTTGGTTGTTTGTTTATTTTTGTTTTAATTATTTTATGGATTGATCGCCCATAAAATGCATATGCTGTCAACCTTTTGATCTCGGCAGAGGAAATAGGGAGATAGAACATGGGAATAAACAAATTATGGTTTTTATTCTTTTATAAAATAAAGAATTAAACTTATCGTCTAGGACAGGGATGTACTTAGATGCCTTACTTGATTCAAATGTAGGATGATAGCTTTAATTAATTTAATTAGATTATTACATCCCCGCAATGATGTAGTTGTAATGTCCAAATTAGGTAAAAGATTAGAGGTTGGAAAATCATGATCATGCAATTAACCCCACGAATCAACAACCAAGATAAGCAAATTGGCGAATGAAATTCAATATCATAGTATGATTGTTCAAAGTGCTTTAACCCTGGGCTTTAATCCACTGATTGTTACACGATTTTAATTTTCGCATTGTTTACTTTATTTTTAGTTTATAATTATTCAACACTCTTTTGGTTACTTGATCTTAATTGTTAAACTAGAATTGGATAGTTGTTGACACAAGCTTAACCATCCTAAAATCACCCACGGAGTATATGGGTCCAGAGATACCATAAGAGTAGCAGATTCTCGAGTACACTTTTCTCTCCATGATACATATGCAAAGTGTACTTTGAGGATTACCATATACCTAATAGTATCATATATGGTCTCTATGACCACCCCTTTTGTCGGTAAACATGAGTTTCTAGTTTCCATCCATTGGACTCGCACCTTCACGGTTAAATATCACACCCCTCCATTATTGCCCAACTAAAATCATTTCCATCCAACCAAACCATTAGACCATTATTATTAACCAAGGCTATAAGTAGTGGTATTGTCATACGAATATAGCTTGCAAGAAATTTCCTTAGCCAACTTTTTTATGAAGAGGGATTCATATGTTCCCATGGATTACATTATCAAGTTAACTTGAGGGAATCCCGTGTACCCCTCAAGTGTTTCATTATTATGTTTGCTTGGGGGAATTCAATGTACCCCACAAGTTATTTATTAGCATATTTACTTGAGGGATTTCCTAATACCCCACAAGGATGTTTAATTAACCACAACCATACCATTTTAACCATTTATACCATTTAGGGTTCTATTACCAAACCATACCATGCAATTGTTCCATTAAAATTCCAATAATATAGTAAAAGCATTATCAAAGGCATTTTATCAAACATATTTAGGTCATAGTGTTTCCAAAAACAATTCCAATTACAAATTAACCATTCCCATGCAACGAATTGTCCAAACCACTATTAAAGCATGTAAAAACATGATTAAAACATGGGAAAACCATAGCCAAATATTGAATACCAAAACCCTCAGCATATATTTGAAAACCCCAAAATCATACAATAATCATGACATTAAAAGATTGTATAAAACATGCCTTTAATTGGAAATAACAACGAGGTAGGAGTACGTGCCTTAGATTACAAAGATGATGGAGAGAAATCACCCGTACAAGATCTAAATTGGTCCTCTATATGAAACCCTATCTTTCCTCTACCCAAGAGACTTAGACTTAGTGAGAGTTTATAAGTGTCTAAGATTAGAATAATATGGTAAATATGTTCCGAAAAGAGTTTTAAGTCCTGGGGCCTTAAGAGGTTAAGTGGGGAAATATCCAGATTACCCCAAACTTAAACTGCTTAAATTCCCATCATATAGTACGATTCCCCTATGCCAGTCGTACCTACCACTCGTACCCTAGACCTCTCCCTTTACCCGACACTATCCACCACATGACTTACCCAAACCAAGTCGTATCCAACCATATGATTAGTACCCCTGTATTGTATCCTTGGCGGAATAAAATCAAAGAAAGTTTGAACACTATCTACCCTATGAGTCAATGGTATGACTCGTAACCTATGTTATGGATCATGGTAAGACACTTGTACTCAGATCTATGTTAAGTTACTATGTCTCAGATTAAGTGAAGGAAAAAGCCAAAACATATGACTCGTCACCAACCTTACGACTCGTACCAACCAAGTTGAACCCATTCCAGAAACCAATTAAACCCACTAACCATCACTTGTTACCATGCGACCAAGGAATACCACTCATACCCCATCATACGATTGGTACCCACAAGCCATATGTACCCCAGAATCTAGAAATCTAAGAAATTTTCTAAGGGTCCAAACCCAGGGTATTTCAATTAGCTTTTTCTTGAAATGTCACTTTATGGTGAAAAACAAAAATTGTGAAATACAATTTATTGATTGTATGAGCCATGCAACTCCTTTTGATTCAAATATGTGAAATTGATGTGACAAATAAAAAAGGAGTTTTCTAGCCTAATAAAAAAGAGATAGGTGGCTAATTTCACTTAGCTTGATATTATGATGCAATTGAAGTATTTTTCCGGTATATACAAGCGAATCGAGTATATTTACTTGATATAAATATTTGTGGCTTGTTCTATTTTAAAAAAATCCCGCTTTACTTTAAAGTACTATTTGATGCAAATGAGAAGACTTAGTGTTATTGGTTGAAATGAAGAAACAAATTATTATTTGGTAACTCTATTGTGGAGGTTGAACTAATTATTTTAGTTTCAACTAGTGAAAAAGTGAATTGATCAATCTCTTTATTTTGAGAAATTGATTTCTCTAATGTTGAGTATTGTGATAGCACCAATATTATTGATAACGTTTGAAGTGGTTATTGCAATAGTAAATTCAGACCTGTGAGAACAAAATAATATTGTGATATTACATTTGATAAGTAGTACCACTAACACTAAGTATGTCAAATTATGTGATTATCTTATAGGTGAACTAAGCAAGGCCTTGGAAAAATAAAGAGATTGAATTACATTGGGGGGGGGGGGGGGGGGGGGGGGAGGAACTCTATAAAAATCCTTGAGTCATATATGAGGAAACCCAACTTGGGGACTAGAGATCCTATAACCACGTTCAATGGGAAGAACGAATCGTATGATGATTTGGTGTGGGATGTACTATTATTTAATCCCTCCTGTGATAGGAGTGCACTTTGTTCTTATAATAATTTATGAAGGTTGGATCAAAGAACTCTTAATAAAATTATATACCTCGTATGAGTAGGGTGTCATAATTATAAGACCATCCTTGATAGATTTCACCTATGTGAGTGCTGAAGTAGGTCACTTCCTATGAGAATTGAGCTTATTCTCAAAAACACTTACGAATATCAGGATAGCACAAGGCTGTAATATGTTGGCTATTAAAGCTTATGTCAACACCTTGATTGTTTTGTATAAGCAGTGATACTTTATTTCCCTTAAAAAGTCATAGTTCAAGTCTAAGACCACTACTTACTCTGAAGTAAAGGTTACTATTTTTCTAAGCGGAGGCTCAATGCAGACCACACCTTCATTACGAATAATAGTTTCCCTTTAACTAAATTGGTGAACTCTCTTATTTGAATATTAAAATAAGTGGGGCAATATTGGTGCATTTTTATATTAAAATTAAATTGCATGATAATTTATGGACACAAAGTGGAGAAAGTGATGTTATTATATTTTGATAACTCTTGTAACATCTTACACTTTATTTGTCCATTATTTACACATTAAGTCTTGTAACTCACCAAATTGTCCTTTGGCGTTAGTGGGTATAAATTGTGGTAAAAAATGATCATTATTCTTGTAACTCATATGACCATTAGTTTCTTGTAATTCCATGGCCATTAGTTGCATGTAACATATGTAACATCAACACTATTCATCTACTTATATTACTAACCCTCATTCATATTATTCATTACATGGAAAAATTCTACACCTATAAATAGTGGTGTTTCTTCTTTGTGTTCATATATTAGGATAAGAAAAATATGATAAGTGAAAGGGAGAGTTGAGACATAGAAAATATTCGAAGTCTTTAACTATTTTCAATATACAAAAAAGAGAGTTTTATATGTTAAAGGAAGGTTTTCTTATGGTGGAGCTTTGGACTCTTCAACTAATATGGAGTTGTTTGAGTTGTACATTGTTGATGGGTTGTTGTATCTTGGAGAGGACTAGCCAAGATTTGATAGTACTCGATCGGTGTAAATTATATCGTAGTGGGCTTGAATCTCCTTAAAGGGAGCGAGATATCCGTGCCTCAACCAAGAAGAAGATTATTTTATTTTCTTAACTTTTGTTCATTTTATTTTAACTGTAATCATTTATTGTAATTGTGGTATATTATACCAATAGTTGTAATCTAATAACATCTGTTATGACTCTATTATACTTAAAATTTTCAATTAATTCAAGTAAATCAATTAGATGGGTATGAGAATATGCACATACATCACCAGTAAACTGATATGAAGTCGAATAGTCTGTATCAAACCTATGTGGATTTCAATGTTATTTGCAACTATTGGTGGCCTCTGCACACTTGACTCTTCTTCAAAGTGATTTGGTATTGCATGATCTCTAAGTATTCTATCATTTCCTGGTACTATCTCATTAAATTTTTTTCCACTTGATGTGGTGGAAGTGGGTTGCTATTATTATTAATCTATTCGTTCTCCGTATCTTTTTAGGGAGAAATTGAGATTGAGAGACTTATTATTTACATAACAATTGTAGTAATTTTTTAATTTTGTAATTGTACATAACTATTTCTCTTGAAGAAGAACGCCATACACTTCCTGAAATCTCAACTTTAGAAATTAAAATAATTAGAGAAAATAAGATAAACAGGAGGAAATTGATTTGTCTATTCTACAAATGTTTCTTATTTTAATTACTATTTGAAAAAATTGAAAATAGTTGAATAGTGAATTAACTAATTAATAATACATAAATAGAGAAGAAGATAAAATATTTTGTTTTTCATAATATGTTAAAGAGATGTTGGGATCTTGACTTCACTCGATATTTTTATATATATTAAATTCTTTATTCCTTTAATTCTATTTCTCATAAAGTATAAATACCTCCCTTGATTATATTTCAATATAAGAACTGAAGTTAAACAATTAAATGCAGTCTTCTGGATTATATAATTTAACCATCAAATTAGTAATACTAATGAATCAGACATATGTACTCGAATTAAAACATGTTATTTTTAAGTAAGCCCCTTTGGTTATCTTACTTGTTATAACTAATCATTACATTATTCAGCTCTGTCACTAACAGATAAGTGTGGAGTTAATTATAACATAAAATAGATAGATGTGACTAGATAAATATTAATAATCTGTCAACATTTCAATTAGTGATGTTACTTCATTCGCCTCTCTCCATCACAAAATTTGTAATATGTACTATAAAAAAGTTAAATAGAAAGCTTCAGCTTGCGCACGTGAAATTTAGGACTAAAACTTGGTATTACATAGAAACGATAAGATTCGTCATTTTTCTAACACGATAATAAAATACTCCATACAAAATTTATCACTATTAACAAAAATATTCTTCTTCATTAAAAAATAAAATAGAATAAAAATTCAAGATGAATAATTTTCAACATAAAATAACTAAATAAAGAGTAGAAGAAAAAATATTTGAAAGTAATGTGCTTATCCAATCCCCTATCTCTATTCAGCTATTTAAATGAAATCTCTATTTTTCGAAATTTTGTAAATGTAAATTTTAGCTTCTGATTTCTTACTAATATCCACCATTTTTTTCATCTGACGATGCAACTTGAATTAAATTCTTTGCATTTTCTTTATTCCTCCTTTGCTTTTTCTTTTCCTTTTTTTTTATCGGCCTCGTGGTGAAGCATTACACAATTTTCCTTTTAGTCTTTACACTTGCTACATTTCTTCATCTTTTAGACCACTTTCTCATTTCTTTTTCTATCTGTGGTTGTTTCTTTTTTACAATGTCAAACAACATAAATTTCGATAGCTTGGAGTTTAATTATAGAAAATTCTGATATTTTATATAATTACTTAAAATCCCAACATTAGGCCTATCGAGATACATAATTAACTCCTGATACATCAAACAAAGATACAATTTTTTTATTTGTAAAGATACATAATTAGCTTCTGATACATTTTTTTTATTTTTGGTCTGTCAAGATACATTTTTCCTTTTAAAAATACATAATTAACTTTCGCTATATTTTTTCTAATTCTGAATTTGTTGAGAAACATAATTAGCTCCCCAATATATCTAAGGAAGATACATAATTAATTGAGATTTTTGTAATTACTTTATAAAGGTGAAAATTTGTGTAAATATGACAAATTAAGGTGCATATTTATGATATTTTTTCTTTTTATAAAACTAGTGTGCCCTAGGGTAAAATATGTTGCAAAATTTGCATTGCAACACTTGTTTCACCTTTCTTTCACATTTACTTTCTTTCTTATTCCTTTGTTTACTTTGTCTTCTTCATTTTGTTTATGCTAGATCTTCTCTTGTAAAATTAGTACGTAAATTTCTTCCACCATATATTTCCTTAGTTGATGTTCTTTTTACTAAATCATGATATTTTTTGCAAAAAAAATAAAAATATTAATAATAAAATTAACTAACAATTTAATTTATATATGATGTTTTTCTCTCATCAAGACCAAAGGTAATATCAACCACATAGATTTGAACTATGAGCAGACTTATTCCTCTAGTCTTCAGAAGGAGAGTAATATCAATTTTCCCTCTCTTCAGTAACAATTTTTAAAGTCTTTCATACCAGGACCTTGAAGCCTACTTCAAATCATGGAAAGCTTTATCAAATTTGAATACATGAAGAGGATGTTCAACATCTTCAAATCTTGGGGGTTGCTTAATATACATTTCCTCATTCAAGTACTCATTAAGAAAAGCACTTTTGATATCCATTTGAAAGAGTTTTATCTCTATAATTGTGGCAAAGGCAATTGAAATTCTGAAAGCTTCTATCCATACCATATGAGCAAAGATGTCATCATAATCAATTCCTTTTTTTATTATAACCTTAAACTACCAGTCTTGCCTTATTTTATTGTAGTTTTCCATCCTCATCAATCTTGTTCCTGAACACCTACTTGGTTCCTATGATGGTTCTGTCAGCAAGTTTAGGAACAAGGTACCATAGTTTGTTTCTATCCAATTGGTGCAATTTGTCTTGCACAACATTGATCTAATATGTATCTTTGATTGCTTCCTTAATACCTTTGGGTTTAATTTATATATAAATGTTGAGAATGTGATAGGATTTATGGACATAGACATGGTATGCATGCTTGTGTTGAATAGAGAGATGAATTGTCTAGAGAGTAAGAGCTTTTATGATTCTAGTTGGACCTTTTTATTGATGAATCTTCCTGATTAAGGTTATAACTCCCTTAATATTGTTCACCTTCTTAAGCTATCTCTTGAGAGGGAGGATCTGTGCTTTCTCAATACTTAGAAGCTAATGGTTTTATTGTAATTTCATGAAATTGAGTATCAGGATTAGCATTATTATAAACATATTATCTTCCTTAGCACCATTCTCTAGTTTAATAGGATCATGATTTTGAAGATGCAACAACTCTTCAATTTTATCTTTTTCTAGAGACTCACTATGTGCTAGATCAACACACTCATCAAAGGTGTAATACCCCAATTCACTGAACCGGAATGCTACACGGTGCTCATGACCCCGAGGGACCTCAAGCTACCCCATGATGATATTTGTACCTGTATACTGCAAATCATGATATAATAATGCGGAATACATAGAACTGTAAGGTCATAAGGTTCAACTGAATATAATCATATGGGTGAAAATACCCAAAACAACTCAATCTAAACATAAATCTGAAAGCCTCTAAACTATCTGAATAGGGAGTTGAAGGAACATGTATCCAACTAACTTCATAAAACTGAACTGAAGAAATAAATAAATGAATCAAATCATATTATCCTCAAATCAATGAGGACTCACTGTGTCTCTGCGACTAGAATGCTACCGCTACTGCTGGGCTAGAGCTTGTGTCTCAGAACCTATGGTGTAACATGAAAAAAAAGCACCATAGCGCAAATGCGTTAGTACAACTAGAGTACTGAGTATACGAGGAAGGTAGGCTGAACATAAATGGTTTCATGCATGAACAATACTGACTGACTAATATGAACATGGGAGTGCAAACACACATATATCGAAACTGGGACCGTGAATATGTGATAGCATGACCTGTAAGCTAATACATGGTTTACTAATAACTGTCATGACTGATACTGAAACTGATAACATGGACGACTGTATTTGACAGTTTTGTATATACTGAAATTTGAAGAACGCCCTAAGTTCTTTAACTGAGACTGATATTGAAACTATGGGAAGTTGTGTTTAACCGACATCCCCCATGTATGCCGTTATGCCTTTATACTCGTTCAAAGATGACCCTTACAAAATTGAACACTAAAACTTGATGGATTCAAAAACTCTTAGCTTCTATTACCTTAAGTGACTCATATGAACATGCTTAATGTATCATAAGCTATCCTATCAATAGGATATTCATTGTAAGTCATGTAATCATGTATGAATCACAGGATAGGAGATTTCATACGTAGGAATATTTATTCACTTCCTAGCTTAGAAACATGCGGGGTATTACAAAAGGTCACATAAATATTTTCTTCAATGCATTGGGTCCCTTTATTAAAGACTCTATATACCTTATTGGTAGAAGAATTACCAAGGGATATTCATTCATCATTTTTAGATCAAATATTCATAGAACTTCCATGCTATTTTTTAGAACAAAGCACTTGCAACCAAAGTTGTAGATGTAACTCAACTTTGGTTTCTTCTAAAATAGAAACTCATAAGGTGTATTCTTCAACAAGGACCTAATTAAGCACCTGTTCTACATATAGCAGTCCATGTTCATTGCCTCTGTCCTGAAACTTTAATGAACATTGCCATCTACAAGCATAGTTCTTGGACAATCTACTATTCTTTATTTCTACCACCCTATTTTGCTGAGGAGTGCAATGATCTGAGAATTTGATACAAATACCATTTTGTGCATAAAATTCATCAAACCTGGAGTTTTTAAATTCTACACCATGATTGGATTTGATCCCAACTATAGTTTCCTTGAACTTGAATTAAACTTGCTTAGCAAAAATGATGACGGTTGAAAAGGCCTCATCCTTGGACTTGAGAAACATAGTCTAGGAGAATCTAGAATGATCAGTCACAATTACAAAATAAATATATTTTCTCCTTTACTAAGACCTCAAACTAGTTCACAAAGATCCATATGTAGGAGCTTTAAAGGCTTTGAATAATTGACTTGCTTCTTGGGCTTAAATGATTATCTAAGTTGCTTGCCTATTACACATACACCAAAATATTTCCTTCTGGGAGCTTTATTTAGGCAGACAATGGATAGGTCCTTGGAAATTGGCTTATTAAGCAAAGAAGAACTAGCATGCCCTAATATTCTATGCCAAAGTTTTGCTTTATATTCTTGGGCACTCAGATATGTAATGCCATTTTTGACATTGACTCTAAATTTGCAATTTATTACTCCTTCGAGCTATTAACAACACTTCAACAATTTTTAGGCTTGTTATAGTGCATTAATATAAGAGAAATTTTACTTTATTTCCTTTATCCAAAATTTGTTCCACATTAAGTAGATTGTATTTTAGTTAGACATTCTCTATAGCATGAGAAAGTAGCTTTCAATATTGCCTACACCAAGAACATCTCCCTTCTTGCCATCTCTAAAGAAAACACTACCCCTTGGATTGCTCTAAGTGAAAGAAAATTTTTTATCTTTCCATTCATATGTTTTGAGTAGCTGCTATCCTTAAACCATCCTTGACAGGTCCCTCTCACGCCTTCCAGTAATATTATTTTTTGTTAGACTTGGGAACCCATTTTAATTTGAGTTTCTAGTAAGTAGACAAAGAAAAAGTCAAGATTATGTTTGCTAGGCTGCCATCTTGGTCCTCTTAGACAAAACAAGTTTTCCGCCTAAGGGACTTTTCAAGTTCACTTTTAACACGAATCAGGTCATTTTCAAATTCCATATTTCTTTCAAGAAATGAAGTAATATCTACTTGAGAATTTTTGAGATTTTCTTCAAACTCAAAATGGAGGTTAATGCCTTCGTCATTTCCTTTTAAACCATTATGAGATGTCTCTTTAAACTTCTCATGCAAAGCCATATTTTTAATCAATAACATGCCATATTTTTCTTCTATCTCAAAAATTTGAGCACATAAAAATATTTTCTCATATTCAAATTCATCAATACTTTTCTTAAGAGCTTCATTGATGTATTAGCACTTTCCATCATTACGAACAAGTCTAGCATCCAAACATTTGGGTTAAGACTTTTTCTGGATTAGAGTTAGAAAGTTTAGTCTAGATTAGTCTTAAATGAATCTCAAATGAGGTTTGGTCTAGGGAAATCTAGAAATGGATTGAGTAAATGTTATAAAATACAGCATGTTTTATGTTATCTAAGATGATAAGAAATTCATAGAATTTTTTGAAAGTAAATTCTTTTAAGTGGAACACGTGATATCAAGCTTGACATAAAAGGGTTATTCCAAAGTATCATGAATTGAGGGTGCATTGTCAAAAAGGTGAAATTGGGAGAAATCTTGAGTTTTTGTCTATCCATACCTATTTAATGGGTGTCAAGCTATTATGGGGATACAACTATGGCGGATAAATTTTTGCAACAAAGAGAATCAAGGATGGTCAATTGCACTATAGTGGGTGGATTCTGCTATAGCGATGTTGTCATAGTGGGACTGGGTTGCTATAGTGGGGTAAATCATTTTTTATGCAGAAATTTCTTCCAAAATAATTTATTATTTCTGAACTCAATTTGGGAAGGTTTAGGGTGATTTGGCATAGTTTTTACCTATTCTTCATCAGAATTCTTCATAAAGGTAAGTTACTTATCCCAATTAACTAATTTTTCATTTATAATCCTTAAAATCAATAGTTTATGGGTCTTGGGGAGGGTTTAACTTGACTTGGGTGAATATTCTGGTGCAATTGGTAAATTGAATTTAAAGCCTTTGGATTTAGTTAAAAGTTGATTATTTACTCTTGCATGACTATAATTCTCACATATAATCATGAAATTGATAGGTTTACAATGAATTCATAGTAAAATGGCCTAGAATAGGGGAGAACTCATTAGATTGGTCTTGGTGTTCAGGATTAGGTTGTAATTCTGATGCAGGTCATTTGATTTATTGTGCATTATATTTCTATTTTTAGACCACAATCAAGCCAAGGTTGAAAGAAAAGGAAAGCTCAAGTCCCCTAGAGCATTTTAGGGTTGTATTAAGGTAGCTGGTGGTTTTCATATATTTGAAACCCATTTTTTTATGTGTACACACTAACTATTTCTAAGTATTTCTTGTATAATGTATTCTTAAGGTAAATGAATGATATTTGATATCCTAAGTGTTAATTCAGGTAATGAACTTAGATGTAAGTCTTATGGTTGTTACAAGTGTTGTTTTGCATTTATACTGGTTATGATTGTTGTGATATCTATAATTATTATGGGATGGACTGATATTTGGACATCTTTATGTGATTGGTTAGCATAAAGTAGTAGGCACTTGATGTTTGGAATTAGGTACATGGAAAATAGCTCGTACCATGTAGGTCATGAGTAGTGGATAACCATAGGACCCTTAGAATGTATATGTCACGACCCGAGGCTACCCCCTAGTCGAGACAATAGTGCTTATGGTCACAATTGACAACAAACTAACCCATAAGCTGATACCTACTGTGAGCACTAAATAAAGTAACAAAATACACATGTGCGAAAGTAAACTATCATTGTCATAAGGTTTAAATACTGATAAGATAATGTAAAACTAGATACTGCAATACGTATCAAAACGTGTCGGAAACATTTGATAAAACCAGCTGACTATCTAACTGACTGACTGCATGTCTAAAATCCACTAAACTTACTGAAGAGTAGATGGGAAAAGCCCCAACTAACTCCAAACTGAACTAACTGAACTGAAATGTGGAAATACTGAAATAATATAATAGGTCCTCAACATTAGAGGACTCACCACAACTGTTGTTGCCAATAGGCTAAACTATCTAAGCATAGTCTAGGAACTGAGTGTTCGAACCTATGATACAAGACATCATAGCATGAAGAAAGTATGCGGTTAGTACTTTGAATGTACTGGTGTATGATATGAGGTTAGGTTGAAATGCATAGGTTCATATGCATGAAATACTGATTGACTGAATAGCATGAGATAATGACTAACTGAATAACATAAGATTACTATTGCATGATATGAGTAAAAACTGAATAATCTGAGAATGCATGACCAAGCATATAACATGATACTAAAATAGTCTGTAAGCTGAAATACTAAAATTTGGTAACTGAATAACTGATAAACTATATGTTATAGTCAAGTAAACCTAAAATAAATTTTGTACTGAATACTGAACTGAGACTGTAGGAGGTATCATCTAACTGACATAGCCCAATTTAATCTAATCGAGGTCGAACATGTAACCCTAGTTTGAAGGGTGTCAGTACCATGCCACGGGTACTAACAATTGCTGTGTGGATCCACTTAAATGGTGTCCAGAAGGACTAGGGAGTCAGTCCTAAACTAGCAGGTGACCCCTAACAAAATATAAGTCCTAAACTAGCGGGTGATATCTCAGAGAATGTCAATCCTAAACTAGCGGGTGGCATCTCATAATCCTACACTGGCTATGTAGTTCTGGAACTTAGGGACTATTTCTAAAGACCCAGTCCTAACTTATAGGTGAGACCCCATCCCTAGGTTTGCTCGGTGCTAAATCCTACTCCCAATTGAACTGACACTGATTTACTGGACTAAGCTAAGTTTAACTGGGCAATACAACTGATCAAGGTAATAAACTGGATGACAATGCTCATGGTTTATCTGAAACCATTCTGAAAATACTGAAACTATGGTAATAGCTAAGTATTCGGTATTCATAACCCCCAACACTGAATGTAACTAACAACAAAGACATGTAAAAGCTTCCAAAAACCATAATGGGACTTATTCTACAAAGTCATTCTCTTTGGCATTTCATCAAACACATGGAGATTAAGATGTTGACATGGGGATGCTTTTAAACATGATAAAATAGCATGATTACACGACAAAAACCTTAAATTGAGGGTTTATCCTAAATTGCATGAACATGACATGGAATCTTCAATATCCAAAACATACTATAATCCGTTCCACTTAAGGACAATTGTAATCCTAACTTGAAATCAAAATAACAAGTAATTCATCGAAATAACTCATTTAAAACATGGTAAACTCATAATTTAACATTTAAAAAGGGATTATTGGACTCCATGGTGAAAGAAAACCATGAATGAACATCACACATACCTTGAACCCTTAAGCTTGTAAGGGAAACACAATCTTGGAAACTTTTTTGAAAGTTCTTGGATTGGAAAACTTGAATTCTTAGTTTTCTTAACGAGAATGTAATTGAATTTGATGTTCTTGGGAGAGGGTTAGGGTTTCTTTGATAGAAAATTGGAGAAGAATGGGTAAATAACACACAAATTGTTGATATAAGTTGTTTTATGATGACTTGGATTGAAGGGAAAAGATGCTACTGCCCATCAAACATTTAAATTCATAACTTGAATGCATTTTGGAGGAGCACCGTGATGTTCCAAGGTCCTCACCGCAATGCCCACAGAAATGCGCCACTATCACAGTGAGGTGCTGGAAATAAAATCCAAACACGACCCAATCCTCATCCAAAAAATCCAAATCTTCCTCGAGACATGCTCTTTACACCTCTGAACATGAATTAACTCAAAAAATTATGTCTCGGGGTAAGGAAGGCCAGTTTAAAAATCCTCTAAGTTAAGAGGCCAAAAATAATACTAAGTCCCCAACACTTAGTGAAATTTTCAGGTTGTAAGCCTCTTATGCAAGCACTATGAGTTGAACTAAGCTAAGAAAGTATGGGGTATTATAATATCTCCCTTGGGAACATTTATCCTCGAATGAGACTAATTAAGCTGAGAATTCAGGGGAAACTAAAATCATATACTGAACATGCCTAACTGAAAACGTTATTACATGATGGTCTGAAACATGATACATGAATTGAATATCATGAACTGAACTAATTCTTAGAATACATGAAATGACATAAGAATAATTGTAAGGTTGTGATATAAATAAGGGAGTCATCTTATGACTAACCATGGCCTCGGATGGATTTAGTTTTGTGAAGAAAAGTTGAGAGGTTTAGGACATGAAAACTCGGGGTATTACAACATCTCCCCTTGGGATTATTCGTCCCCATAATGATACTGACTTTTTAAAATTACTATGGAAAGACTGAGATAATGTACGAAGCACTAATGATCTGAATCATGAATGAAATACCTGAATCTAAATCATGATGCATGAACTGAACTAAATTCACAATTTACATGGATGTGAACAAACTATCTCTTAGAATGGTAATATTCGTGAAACTTCTGATAGTAAGACTAGATTGGAAGATCGAAAATCATAGGAAATTTTTTGTCTGACTGCTAAACTGAATTACTGGCTTTACAGACTAAATTATACTAAAAGCTTATACTCAACTGGAGTACTTCTTCAAAACTCTTCTTTAAAAGTTATAATAACAGTAGAAAGTAAAAAACTTGGGCATGATCTGAATGAGATGTATGAGTAAGGACTCTTAATAAGGCTATAACTCTACAACATGGATCATAGGCTTATGAAACATAAACTAGAAGTGTTATGCCTTAGATAATGCAACTGCTACTCTTGAGCTTAGACATACTCCTCAAATATTCCGTTCACTATACATTCCGCTTCAATACCGCACTTCACTTGAGGCTACTGAAAATGTTCACATGGGAACTAATAACTCTATCTACAGAAATCTAAGCTAAACTGTATTCTCTCACTATGTTCAAGCAAAAGTGCACCCATAACACTATAATACTTGTCGGAATCATGAATTCAATACACCCTGCATTTTCACAGGTTCTTATCTCAAGAATAATTCTCTTTACAACTTAAACAACTACATTCAACCTCTTACTAGGAATACACTAACACACAATTCACTCATCCACTTATATACACCAACATGACGTTCAAACCTATTATCATAACCATATATGAAGTTCTAGGAAAACAAACCATTAAAACATCTTCTCCGTACTCTCTAATACTTCTATCATTAATAACTTCCATACGTTATTCTTAAGAAAATCATACACAAAATTTCAACTAATCATCATATAGATTAAAAACTTGGACTCAATCTTACTTCACACTTATAACCTTAGCTAAAATAAGAATACAAAAATATTTACCAATATGAAACATTTACTTTTTCTTATCTAAATAATTTTCATCACCACTATCATTTCAAAAGGAGAGGTCACTAAAAGGTTAGAGCATGAGGACCTGAAGCATGAAAGAATACTATGCATAACCTGAACGCTAAATTAAGGCCTAAGAAATAGAGTATCCATGACTTGGATTCGTTACAGAGATAAAAACTAAGGATATATATGACATAATCTGAATTTTGCTAATTATTAAGAGAGTAGCATGACTACTAGAACTAAACATAGTGTAAAGCATGAGTACATGAGTCATGAGCTGCATGACCTGAGTTTGGAGTTCTTAAATTTCATGGAATATGATTCTTACAATTGAGCAAACTAGAACTCCTTGTACTAAGAACTGGAAGTGTACATGATTCTATGGAAAGTGCATGAATTTGAGCTATGATGAGGGAGCTGACATGTAAGGCATGAGTATATATCATGATAACTTAAATACAAATACTGAAATAAGAATGGGTTGGTCATCATCATCCCTTAATACTATTCTACAATGTACTGGCATTACTACTGGAATCTAAGAGCCTGACTTGGTTACTTATTGTATCATCTCCCCCTTAACAATAAGCCATCACTCTAAGTTTGTTGAACCTTTTTGATAAACTCTAAACTAGAATGCAACCACTTTACTCTAAAGTTCGTAATATGAAAATGCTCTTCAGTAATAAATTCACCTTGAAAGACTACATTGAAAGTGCAGAACTCGCTACTAATACTGCCTTCTAAGATACAATTCTTAACTTTTTATGGCCCCAATATTCACCACATAATAACTTAAACACTAACATAAAATTTTCATAGGTATCACCATACCATTAGCTCACACTATTATGAATTTCAACGGTACTTTCTATTAACTCAATCTTCAAAGCTTTAAACTTAGATTCTAACACTCAGTATGGATATCGCCAAACCTTTAATGGACTACACTAACTCATTTCATATCCTACTAATATCATATCTCTAAATCATATCCACATTATCATACTTAATTTTGAATCAATAAACATAAATTCTTGCATACACTATTCAAGGCCTACTGATCCATCTTTCATACAACTAATCCCATGGATACATCATCTACTAAACTTAGAAAACATTATCCCTACTTTACTATTGCTAAACATTTGGATTCATGCTTCTAACTCTAGATCATATGTTGTCATACGATTTTAAGGAAGGATTTGGAAACATATCTGACCCCTAAGCACTAGGGTACTATCCCTTTATTCAATGAGAGGTTTATTAGGAAACTAAAATTGAACGATTCTATTACTGCAATCAACTAAAGTAATTTTCTGGGATACTATGACTGGATAGTTTTTGTATACCCATCTAGCTATAATAGATTGACCCACTAGGGTAGACACGAAGAAAGGCCTTGCTAATATTTTGGGACTGACATCGAAATTGATAGCTATATAGGGGTTATAAAAAAAATGAGGCTCCGGGGTCTAATAAAATATACACATAAAGATAAAAGACGTGTAAAGTACCTTTAACCACATCAGGAGAGCTTTCCTAATCATGAAGGGACTGGAGTGCCCACAATCTATTCTAGCACTAACCACTGGTGGCACTGAAAGGGGTGCCCTGCTGAGTCGAGAAACTAGATGGAACATGGGAAGAACTATGCTGACTATGCTGCCTGTGGGAATTCTCTAACTTTGTGGCCTAGCTTGCCACATCTAAAACAAACAACACTACCAGCCATACATACACCCTGATAATTCCTACCATACCTCTTGTAGAGTAGATTAGTGTGACCACCGTTCACACAACCTTAGGTCCTAGAGCCAAGTGCTCTATCCTAATTATTTTTCTGAACGTTGGTACTGTCGCACTAACTGAAGAAGGAGATGGGGCTAAGAATTTTTTTAAAACTAGGAATTGTTACCACTCGCTGACCTTGACTTAAAACTACCTGTTTGGCCTTCTTATTATTTCTCTTTTTCTCCCTACACTTCTCCTCCTCACTTTGCTGAGCATGAACCATAAGCCTAGTAGAACAATAACCTAAAGATTATTCGAAACAACTACTGAATGAGCTAAGGTAGTGAAAGTTACTCTAAATTTGGTGGGAGTGACATGCTCATTCAGGGGATCTTCCTAAATAGGCAGACGTATGGGTTGCTTCCCATTCCTTCTTCTGTTATTCATTCTAGGAGGCATTATCTGTAATTAGAAGGAAGAATAAGTCAGAAAGACAGTTTAAATAGAGCTCATTCTCACTCACACGACTTGAATACTGAAAGAAGGAAAACTTTTCCTAAAATATTGTGTAGCCTCTTGTCCATAAGTGTGGCGTGCTTCACGCACATGCACAGGACTCTACTCAACGTAGCTTTCAGACTCCCTAGGATACTATAAAACCTTATGCGTTGATACCAAGCTTTTTCACGACCTGAGGCTACCCTTAGTCACGACAATGGTGCTTACAGTCATAACTGAGCACAAGATAACCCATGAGATGGTACATACTGTGAGCACTGAATAAAGTAACAAAATACACATGTTCAAAAGTAAACTATCAATGCCATAAGGTTTAAATACTGATAAGATAATGTAAAACTGGGTACTAAAATATGTCTCAAAATATTTCTGAAATATTTGATAAAACCAATTGACTATCTAATCGACTGACTGCATGTCTGAAAGCCTCTAAACTAAAAGATTTGATAGGACAGGCCCCAACTAACTCCAAACTGAACTAACTGAACTGGAATGCAGAAATACTAAAATAATATAATAGGTCCTCAACATAAGATGACTCACCACAATTATTGTTGCCGATAGGCTGAGCTATCTAAGCATAGTCAGGGAACTGAGTATTCAAACCTATGATACAAGACATCATAGCATGAAGAAAGTATGTGGTCAATACTTTGAATGTACTGGTGTATGATATGAGGTTAGGTTGAAGTGCATAGGTTCATATGCATGAAATACTGATTGACTGAATAGCATGAGATAATAACTGACTGAATAACATGAGATTACTAATGCATAATATGAGTAAAAACTAAAAAATCTGAGAATGCATGACCAAGCATATAATATGATACTAAAATAGTCTGTAAGCTGAAATACTAAAATCTAGTTACTTAATAACTAATAAACTATATTTTGTAGTCAAGCAATCCTGAACTAAATTTCATACTGAATACTGAACTGAGACTATAGGAGGTCTCATCTAACCGACATACCCCAATCTGAGCAAATCAGGTTCCAACCTATAACTTTAGTTTGAAAGGTATCAGTACCGTGCCACATGTACTAATAATGGCTATGTGGATCCACTTAAATGGTGTCCCAAAAGACTAGAGAGTCAGTCCTAAACTGGCGGATGACCCCAAAGAGAATGTCCATCCTAAACTAGTGAGTGATATCTAAGAGAATGTCAGTCCTAAACTGGCGGGTGATATCTCATAATCCTATGCTGGCTACATAGTTTTGGAACTTAGGGACCTCTTCTAAGGACCCAGTCCTAACTGATAGGTGAACCCCTATCCCTAGGTTCAATTAGTGCTAAATCCTACTCCCAACTGAACTGACACTGATTACTAGACTGAGCTAAGTTAAACTAAGCAATACAACTGATCATGGTGGCTAACTGGATGACAATGCTCATGGTTTATCTACAAAAATTCTAAAAATATTGAAATTGTTAAGTATCGGGTATTCATAACCCCCAGTGTTGAATGTAAATAACAACAAAGGCGTGTAAAAGCTTCGAAAAACCATAATGGGGAATCATTCTACAAAATTATTCTCTTTGGCACTTCATCAAACACATAGAGAATAATACTTTAACATGTGGATGCTTTTAAACATGATGAGATAAAGTGATTACATGACAAAAACCATAAATTGAGGGTTTATCTTAAATTGTATGAACATGACATAGAATCTTCAATATCCAAAATATTGTATAATCCATTCCACTTGAGGACAATTGTAATCTTAACTAGAAATAAAATAACAAGTAATTCATGGAGATAACTCATTTAAAACATGGAAAACTCATAATTTAACATTTAATAGGGATTCGTAGACTCCGTGGTGAAAGGAAACCATGAATGAACATCACACATACTTTGAACCCTTAAGCTTGAAAGGGAAACACAATCTTGAAAGCTTTATTAAAAGTTCTTGGATTGGGAAACTTGAATTCTTGGTTTTCTTAAAGATAATGTAACTTAATTTGATTTTTTTGGGAGAGGGTTAGGGTTTCTTTGATAGAAAATTGGAGAAAAATGGGCAAAAAAGCCCAAATTACTGAGATAAGTTGGGTTATGACGACTTGGATTGAGGGGAAAAGATGCTACTTCCCCTAATACATTTAAATTCATAACCAAAATGCATTTTAGAAAAGCACCACGATGCACCAAGGGCCTTACCTCTATACCCACCATGACGTGCCACTGTCGCAATTAGGTGCTGGAAACAAAATCCTTATCCAAAAAATCTAAAACCTCCCCGAGATATGCTCTTTACACCCTGAACATGAATTAACTAAAACACTTACATCTTGGGGTCGGGAAGGACAATTTAAAAATCCTCAAATTTAAGAGACCAAAAATAAGACTAAGTCCCCAACACTTGGTGAAATTTTTAGGTTGTATGCGTCTTATACAAGCACTATGAGCTAAACTGAGCTAAGAAAAGTATGGGGTATTCTAGTATGTAAAAGGACAAGTGAGTTTGTTGATTTCTTAAGGGTTTTTTTGTCTTTATTACCTTTGTCAGGATTTTCTAATTTTTGCTCCCCTGGTGACTCAAACTCACAACATTTAGGTTGAAAGTGAGGCGTGCTTACCATTGGAGTTACTCTTTCTTGTCAGATGATTTTTTCACTAAATTGGAAATTTTTTTCTTGATTATATTGGTTCCTTGAGTAAACCCAGCTTAAGTGTTATGATCATTACATTGGTTTCTTGAGAAAATCAGGATATGTGCTTAATTGTTAAGGGTGGTTTCTTTTTGTAAACTTGTGGATCCTTGTGTGGTCCTTGATAATTGTAAGTTATGTCATAACTCCATGTTTTCTATTACTTGTGTAATTATTACATAAGATACGTGGTTGTTGCATCATAGTTGTTACCATGGAGTCTTGTTGGTGTCCATAGTTTGACATAACTTGCTATCTTTATTGACTCATATTGACTAAACCTCATGTTGTACTTGTTTACAAGGTTATGGGTTTTGAATTGAAGTAGGGTTCATGGATGTCTTTTTGTACTATTTTATTGCTATGTGTTCATATTTCTCATTTTGGGTTGGCCGATGATCCTACTAGTACACAGTTATTTTTTATTTGTTAATACTACACATGCTTATTTTTTATTGAGTATGTGGTATATTCTGGCGATTGTTTTGAGACCTCAAGTTTGATTTAGACTATGATTAAAATTAAGAGTGAGTTACATCTTTGGTGCCACCATTAGTTATTCGTCCAGTTTACGGTCTATTATTTTAGACTTAGACATTTCATTAGTTTTGGATTGACCATGTTATTAACTATGTAGTAGTTTTGGTACAATAACTTTCAGGTCCTAGGGGATTAACTAATTTCTCTAATTTCACATTTATTTTTGTTTTTGATAATTTCTCATTAATGAAAAATTATTAGTTGCCTTATTTTTTATTAGGGATTGGATTGATGTTTTTGGGTTAGTTGATTCTCCCACTAGGAAGTTAGTGTAGGTGCCTCTCATAATGGTTTTGGGTTATGATAAAGTTGGTATCATATCCCTAGGTTTGTTGATCTCATTTTACCAAAATGATCCCAGTAAAGTCTTGTAGAACAGTATAGATATGTATGTACTTTTCTTTAAGATGATATAGGACTTTATAAAACTATTATTTCTTTATTATTTGGTGTTGTAACTTGATTCCAATTGGTATTCAGCAATCTAAATTGGTATATGACCCTCTTTATTTTTTTTGTCACAGTTTGTGAACACCAAAGTGAATGGAGCACGAGCAGCAGCCTTTGTACCAGCAACTCTAGCTATTGAATTAGTTGTTTGAGGACGATGATGAGAAAGGGGTAGAAGAAGAGGAAGAGAGATAGCAACACCCACTAGGGGTGCAACTCAAGTAGTAGTTTTATAGGCCTATCAGAGATCAGTATCACCTACCGTACTCCAATATCATCATGGGGAAGTTGAGGTAGTGGACAAGGATGATTTTGTATAGAATATGGAATGAACGAATGGAAGTGCAACCCTTTCTCTGATATCTTCAGAGGTTATTCAATAGGTCTAAAAAATTTTGAGTGGGCTAACTGGTACTCATGCCTCTCCCAATATGCTGACTTTTTAGAATTTAGATACTTATTCTACTACCATTTTAGCTCCCAGAGTGGTGAGTATTCAAGAATTAATGTACGCCCCAGTCATGTGCTAAGCCTCATTTATTTCATGGTACTAAGACTGAGGGTGAATTTTTGGTTGGTAATGAAAAATCCTTCATATCATTATACTGATACTAGGGATGAATATGAGTTTAGCATCAATTACTATTAGAGGCTGGAAAATTAGGGACTATGCAACAACATGGTGTGAGTTTGTGACCTTCCAACTATAAGGGCATGAAAATTAGTTATAATGACCTAAAGTTTGAAATCTTGCTTTGGTATGTGATTTTATAATTTTTCCTTTTCTATAGTAGATACATGTTGAATTTTCAGTATGGGGATGGTTGGCATGATTGTCGATACAATCGGGAGTGATTTGAGAGAGTTTGTGATGTTTAGAGGTTTCAAAAGTTCCATAGTTGACTTTGGTTAGCATTTGACATTCTAAGTATTAGATGGCATATTGGACAACTTCATTAGGTCCAGAATGTCAAATTTGGGTTAGTAGTCAGGTTGGTTTGGGTTCAGATCCTTTATTATGCATTTTGGCCCTCTATTTGAAAATCTAGTGAAATATGTCCTATAAGGGTCTTAGGGGTTTATTCGTTGAAAACAATATTTTTTCAAAAATATAATATTGACATTGAGTTTAAAATTCCAAAATATTCTAGTAGCATAGTTCGTTTGTATTCACGAGATTTTGAAAAAATCTCAAAGGTCCAATTAGAAACTTAGCCTTCATTATTTTAACCCATTTTTGCCTGGGTTTTCAACTGTGGATTCCTTTAACCTTGGGTAATGAATTTGTAAAACAAAATTCCAATTTTACCCCTTTTGTTTTTGAATTTATTTTTCAAACCAATTTTGGCCTAGACTAAAATATAGGTAATATGAGTACCATTAGATTTTTTTAACACATAGGTGCTCTATTTGTATGTTGTAGTTGATACCGAGGCCATTCAAAAGAGGAAAGTTTCATATTGATGCACTTCATTCTTTGATTTCATTATTTTAAGGTAGGTTATGTCTTACATTCTTTCAAATTGAGCTGCATATTTAATAAATAAGAAAGCATGCTATGGAATGGGGAAAATTACTAAGGGGTTTATCTATTGAGATTATTATTCTATAATTGTTGACTTGTCACATCTGATATTGTGTGTTGCCCATGTGAAGGCTTCATTTGATATCTTTGGCCTTATATATGCATTTAAATGCCTTTATTCAAGATATAATGCTCGTGTGGGGGCTTGAATTGTTATTATAATTCTTATTAAGCATCGGTTGCCTTAATCATGATAGTAATGTCTGATTTAGGGGTTGACATGATATTAATGATGTCTTACATGCATAGTTATCATGATGGTTCCTAATTAGAGTTGATAATCATAAATTATAGACATATTGAGTTAATTTTTGGGATAAATATATATATGTACTGAATAAATTAGATATCTTTATGCTAATTTGATTGTGAGCATAACATCCTCATTCCATACATATACAATGATGAGATATCCATACTATTGAGGAACACTATTTTGAAAGAAAATGAGACAGCTTTATGAAAACACTATTCTTGTACATGAGCTAGAGAGATGGGTTAATATTTGAAATATGATTATATTATATGGATTACGAACCCCCCACGGGTCCTATTTTGGGAGCTATGAGCTCGATAGGTGTATACATAAATTCATGAAATGACTTTCATTATTATTCTATCACCACTACATTGCATTTTCATATCCCATGTTTTTGTTAGTTCTCTTGACTTGTGTTTAGTTTTCATGTACTCTTTGAGTATATTTAAGCTATTTTATTTTGGTATTTATATTAGAACTGTTAGTGAAAATGATGTGAGCTACTATTTGTGAACTTTTTTACTTTTATCAATTGGCTTATGATTCCTACTAAATATATGTGGACCATACTTACTCCTACTATGCCCTTTCAGTGCAGATCCTAACTTAAGTATGATGCACGATGGATGATTGTGCTTCTTAGACATTATGAACAAGGTACAAGGTTGATCTAGGGTTAGAGTTGACTTTTATACATCCTCTTATTTTTATTAAGCCTTTACTTATTTTTGGAGACAAACACTGTACCATTCTTGAATTTAGATTATATATTAGATACTTTACAGTTATGAAATAAGATTTTTAGGGATTTTATTGTATTTCTTTTAAACTTCTACTTATTTATGTTTCTGTTGTCCTAACTTCGTTCTAGAAGTATCAACTTATTGTAATTGTTACTTGTTGAGAATTTTTTTCCCTTTTGAGTGATTGGCTTACTTATCATGGCTAGGCCATGACAAGTGCCATCGTGACCTTGTTTTTAGGTTGTGATGGTAGTGGTGGAGAGCCTATAAGAAGTATTTATTACTAGTTTTGACTCTATTTATTTGGGCTCAGTTTCACACCCTATTTTTGGAGATCTATATGCCCCGTACTCTTTTTAACCACATGAAAGATGAGTTTTGGCCCTTGAATAGGGTAGTATATCAGTTGCAGCCTATGAGGCTAAGTTTCATGGTTTGTCTCGCTATGCTACTCAACTATTGGGCATTGAGAAGTAGAGGATGTGGTTATTTATTAAAGGTTTAAACACTGGTCATTTGGTAATATCTATATATATGATGTCTACAGTAAAGGGTTTCAATGATGTGTCTTATTATGTGAAAGTGCTTGAGTGAGTTAAGCAGGTAGTTATGCTAAGGTGTTAGCCAAAAAGTCCCAAATTATGGGTAACACCAGTGGTTATTTTTTCCAAAGTTCACGGCTAATAGGTTCATCTAGCGTGCCCAGTAGTCAGCTTTAACAGCCTCTATAAGTGGTCATTCAGGGGCTATTCTGCAGTCTTCAATTGCTAGAGGCTAAGGGGCTTCGTATTGTTAGTCCAATAGGACTTATCTTAAGGACTTTGTTATACTTGTAGTACTGTAGGGGAATTCAAGAGAGTTTTCTTTAAAGAAAATAGGTATTCAAGCACAACAACAGACTAGGCTTGTGGTTCTAGTAGGTAGAGATGGATGTGGTAATGGTAAGGATCATCTATGGGGTGGATGAGGTAATAATCTAAGAGGTCATAAAGGAAATAAAGGTATTGATAATTCAGGGAAAGGTGGAGCGCAGCCTGCTAAAGAAGTTGCCTATGCTGATGATAGAACTCACTAATATGCTTTCCCAAGAAACACTAAGGTCGAAGCTTCAAATATTGTTATCACAGGTACTATTCTAGTTTGTGACAAGATGGATACTATTTTATTTGATTCAGGGTCTGCTTATCCATATGTAATTGTTAGATTTGCTTTAGGTTTGTACTTTTTTTGTGATGTACTCTATTCTCTTGTATATGTTTCTAATCTAGTTGGAGATTTTGTGCTAGTAATCAATGTATATCTTGCATGTTTTATTTTGTGCATGTTTTATTTCATTCATGGTTTTTTACACTTGGGTAGATATGATTATTTTAGACATGCTTTACTTTGAAATTATCCTGGGTATGACCTGGTTGTCTCCATATTATGTTGTCTTGAATTGTACTGCTAATATCATGCATATATAAATGCCTGGAATGGATAAATTTGAGGGGGAGGGTATGTATAATCCTAGATCAATGAAAAACATACCTTTTTTTCAGGCTAGAAATCTAGTGAGGGAGGGGTGTTCAGCCTTTCTAGTTTATCTCTGGATGTTATTGTAGAGTCCCCTTTTATTGATTGTATTCCTAGAGTTATTAAGTTTCCAAGAGGTATCCCACAGATTTGACTAGTATGCCTTTGGATAGGGATATTCATTTTTGCTTTGATTTGGAGTTGGTCACGCACCCAATTCCTATTCCTCTTTATCGTATGGCTCCATTAGAGTTGATTTAACTTAAAACTCAGTTGCAGAAATTACTAGATAAGGGATTTATTCATCATAGTGCTTCTCTTTGTGGTGCTCCAATTTAATTGATTAAAAAAAGATGGTAGTCTGAGGATAATTATTGATTATAGATAGTTAAATAAGGTTACCATCATGAATAAGTAACCCTTTCTCCATATAGATGACTCCATATAGATGATCTCTTTAACTAGCTCTAAGATTGACTTGATGTCAGGTTTCCATCTGTTGAAACTTTCGCCTGAAAATATACCCATGACAACTTCTAGGACTCAGTATGGGTATTTTGAGTTCTTAGTAATCTCTTTTGGGTTAACCAATGCACCAGCAGCCTTCATAAGCTTGACGAACGACATTTTTAAGTCTTTCTTGGATTCTTTTATGATAATTTTCATTGATATCATTTGGTTTACTCCAATAGAAAGAAGGAATAGGAAAGTCATCTTCTATTGTCTTTGGAGTTTTAAAGGAAAAGTAGTTGCATGTATAGTTCATGTGAGTTTTAGTTGTCTTTAGTTTCCTTATTAGAGAATGTAGTCTCAAAGGAGTAGGTTATGGTATGTTAAAACCTTAGGGATTGCACCACACTACGAGGGACCATGTCCATCAAAATAAATCCCAAGCAAAAACACAGTAAACTCACCAGGAACACAAAATAGTGCAGGGAATGTAAAGAACACAAGATTTAATGTGGAAACCCACTTGCTTAAGGGAGGAAAAAACACTACTTTCCCTAATAAGCACCCAAAACATCACTATAATCAAAATCTTGATCACAAACTTCAATGAACCTAACCCTGGGTCCTCCTACTTGTAATAACTCTAATACAAGTTCAACTTAACAACTCTGCCAAGAACACACCTTGATATTGATTAACTTTAACCAATATCCACCTTAGGAAACTCTATCTAAACTCTCTTAAAGCAAAAACAAAAGAACATTACTCTTATAACATGAGTAATTCAATTATAATTCAGGACTCAACTCAAGAACATTCATTCATTTTGTGCATAAGAAATAAGAACCTGAGCTATACTTGAGCAATTGAATCTGGATTGAGTTTTACCTCTCCCAATTTTTTTCTAAAGTTTGAAAAAACTACTTGATAGAGAAGCATCCTTTTCATTATATAGTTGAGTGATTATTAGGGTTGAAATACAATTGGATGAGGTGTCCTAAATAGTACAAGCAACACCTGTGCAGTTTCTTACATAAGAGAAAAATCGTGCAGACACGTACCAGCTTTATTGTAACCTTGACCATCCAGGGACCTGGTCCTTTGTAGTTATCTTCTCTTTATCAAAACAATATACAAAAATTTCCCTCTTTTTTTATGATGACAAACCAACCACGGAGTTTTGAGTATCAATACTCATTTATCATATTTAATCAGTGTGATTACCACTACTGAAGATAAATGTTCACCATATCATGCAAATCTAACCATGCTTCCACCATTATGTAACTTAGAGACCTGTTCCCTTGTTATCATTTGTATCAAAAACTCAACTCATTTATTTGCCCCTATCATTGTGCCTTATCATACTTCCCTCATCATTCTGCCTCATCATACTCATCTGAAAATCAACATTCCTTAACATACCTAGTCCTTAACACATAAAATCAGTATTCCCCCTTTTGGCATCATTGAAGAGTGAAAATAGTAAACCAAGAGTAATAGTAAGCATAAGTTAGTTAACTCATGGCCACTTGGGAAACACAAACATGAAAACATCTTTAATAGAAAGAGGAAATACAAATATCACACAAGCAAAGATTTATTCATATGTAGAGGATAAGTATCATTACAGTGCATAATTTAAGTATTCTAGGGAAAAATCCTCAAAAATCAAGAAAGGTTAAACAAGGGAGGGACTTGAAAGGATGGTTTGAAGAAGTAGAGCTAGGTTATTGTTTTTTGTAGCATGACATTGCAACAATTCCTAGGTTAAATGCCTTATTTCTGCATTCAAGCTGAGAACCTCATCTGTCAAGGTTGAGTCTCTTTTCATTAGGTCACCATTCTTAGTTTTAATCCCACCAGTGACACTTGGACTCTCAACAATCAGATGCTAAATTATCATGTTCAATTTGTTGATCTCTGTATCCTTAGCAACTATATTAAGTTGTAACTCCTCTATCTCTTTGTTGAATTCACTTTGGCAGTTGGTGGTTGATTTCTTCTTCACACACTCAGTTTTGACCAGTGTCTTCATACTAGCAATTGTAATACCATCTCAGGAGTTCCATTCTCACAGACAATACAAAAGTGATCAAACGCTTTATTTAACCAGTAACCATAAGGCATGCTATATTTGCTATTTTTTCCCAAGAATCACTTTGTGTATGTGTTCCATCATCAATGCAGGAAAATTAATGAATACAAAACTACTAAGACATTCCATGACATACAAGTTAGTAGTTGAAATAATGTTTCTTTTTTGTGATCTGGGCAAAACTATTTTGTTTACAAAATCAAAGACCAATTACAAATCACTATTGATTGACTTTCTATTCACTCCAGCCACTAATTTACCTTTAACCTTTAATGCAGTTTCCATGAACTCTATTGATGGCTATTTCCTTGAGATAGTCCTAACAACACAAATAGGAACATCCAGAGTTCTCCCAAGTAAATCAATATCAATATTCATCTTCTTCCCTTTAACTACTGTTGTCATATTCATTTTATCATCAGAGAACTCCAATGTGGAATAGAATTCCCTAACTACCTTATCAAATACTGTGGGAATAGGTCATTCCATGCTATACATCAAGCCTTTATTTTTTACCAGCTAAACTAACTCTAATAGTCCAGTTTCTATTAACACACTTGTCTGAAAAATCCTTCCAGTTAAAACCTTTTGATTTCTCAAGAAACTATTTCTCACTTCTTTAGACACAACCTTACTTCTCTCCCCATTTTTCCTTCTTGTAAAAGTGATCACAAATTCCCTAATAGCCACTATCCTCCTTTTAAAGCCAGGTCCCTCAGGACTCTCCTTTTTAGTAGATCTTTTAGACTTTTTACTATAATATCTTAATTATTTACTAACATTTTGGTTTTTAAGACCAAATATACCTCTTTTTCTTCTATTTGAAAGAAAGATGAGATTTTTAGTAACCCAAGCATCAGCCATCAATTTATTATCAGAAAAGTTTTGAGGGTTTAGGGATGATTCTTCATTAATAATTTAAGTGAAGAAGGGGTTTAGGTTTAGAAGATTAGGATACTGGGGGTTGTTCTTCAAAAGGATTTGAGAAAGGACTTTTATTAATGCTAAGTTCAATTTCCTTTAAAAGACATGAAAGTGAGGAATTTGTAGCCATTTGTAGATCCTTTCCATAAGAGAAGTATTTGCAAATGGACTTTTCCCCCTTTTTATATAAGAGAAGGAATAGGTATGCCTAGATATAAAGGAAGAAGTAAAAATAAGAAGGGTTTTTGAAATAGTTGGATGTTATCATTTTTAATTTAGGGATGACTCATCCTTTCTTTTAGAATAGGATAATTTTTCTAACACGGGAAGAGAGAGAGAGAGAGGACGTGACTTTATCTATTAGAACCAACAAAAAATTACATATTCATTATACTAACCTGTAAGATAGGACTAGGTCCCTCTCTTTCTTTGAGTGAATCCTTGACTTTTTGCATGTCACATTTTTCTCCTCCAAATTTGTCCCAATGGGTGTATACTTGCAAAGGTATGATACTGAGTTAGACTAAATATACACCTACCATATCATGGATACTTGTCTCTTTCTAATGACCATATTTAAGGAGAGACACTAATTCACATGTTAGGTCAGGTTAGTCTAATCAGTCCATGCTTTACCCACTACATACCCTTTTTATTTACGGAGTTTGTTCTCAAAGCAGGTCTGGGGACTAGGTCCCAGACTTAACTTTACTTACAATGCTGAAGCTTTTCCTTTTGAGATAAGTTTCCTAGGGACAAGGTCCTTGAGAATCATAACCTTTTCTTATTAATATTTTACTTCAGCTGTTACTGGAGTTCTGAATTATCACCATTCTCATCTACATCTTTTAGATGTTTTCCCATCATCTTCAATATCACCAGCCCTTTATCATTGCTCCAATGAGTTCTTCTTGTCTTAGAAATTTCAGTTATGTTCTGTAGTAGACCAGGTTATTTGAAATCAACTATTTTAAAATGATACATCTCCAGTTAAAATGTCTTAATAAAGACAGATAATACACTCAAACCTTTTAAAATTAAGCTTTGAGAATATACTATCAATAGCCATTTCTTCCTGCAATCCCCTTTCTCATATCTGGAACCATAATAACTTATTGGATTTAGGAACCCACTTGAGCTTGAGTTACCAATAGGAGGAAAATGGTTTGATTAAAACCTTCTTGTTCCATGTAGGTAAAAAGTTCCTTTGTACCTTTTTAGAGACTTGAAGTCCTTAGGCTAGGTATTCTCCTGCTAAACATATCTGAAGCCATTCATATTTGCTCTTATCCAACTATGATAATTATCCTTGGTGTGCCCATCTTTTTCACAATGAGTGCATAGGAGCTTGTGTCCTTTCTTTCTAATATTATTGACAGTCTTCCCTTGAGACCTAGTAGTTTGGAATTCTCCCCAATAGCCCAGGCCTTTGCTATTATTAACTCCTTTACCAGCTAATTTAGAAAGGATCTATGAATATGAATTCAAATGTAGGGATTTTTTAAGTTCTTCCCTCAAATAGACCAGGTCCCACTCTAACTCCTCATTTTTCTAGAGTGTTGTCATAGGATGCCTTTGAGAATCCTTCAGTTTCTTTTCATGTTCAATTGAATTTTTTAGGCTTCTTTATTCCCCTTATTATTTGAATTATCTACTTTCTTAAGTTCACTCACCAAGCTTAGAGTTTTAGATTTCAACTTAGTAATATGCTCCTCAATATCAAATATTTGGAGAGTTAAAGCAATTAACTCAAGCTCTTGACTTTCCACTTATTATTCTAGAGAATTTGTTTCTCAATGATTTCACACATAGAATCAATAAGCACATTTGCAAGATTTTTTATCTTTCTAGTAGAATAGTTTTCCAAGTTTTCTTTAAGGTCAAAAAGTGTTACCTTATTTTCTTCTTCATCTTCAATATTTGCCATAAAAGCAAACAAGGAATCAAAGGTCAGTTCTCATCCTCCACTATCACCATAGACACATCTTCATGCTTCCCATCTTTCTCAAATTCACTAGAGGAATCTCCCCATATTGCTAAAGCCTGCCTTACTGCATAATCAGCTGCAGTTATTTTGCATAATTTTATAAGGATCTAGTCCCTATTCTTTCCTTTGTCACCTCTAGTCTTGAGATATTCTTAATAGTCCAATTTGTGCATTGGAAATTCCTTAATAAATTTCTCAGGACATTTACATTTATGACAAACCTCTATAGTGCCTCCCTTTTTGCTGCTACTTTTACTTCTTTGAAACTGGCCACATTTTGTAATACCCCGATCGTTTCTTAAGACTAAATCCATATTTTGAGAGAATATGGATGAATTTCAAATTGATTGTTATTTATATCATGATGTATTTTCCTAAATTCTACTCTTTATCATGTGGAGAATTGGATAAGCTTTCCATCGACATAAGATTAACCCAAATCAGACACCCCGTGAGGAAGTTAAAACCATTTTGTAATTCCCCGAGACTCTAACCAATAGTGCAACCATGAATCAATCTCTTGAGAAATAAATTATAGTTCTTTGGTTGTTTTATAATCAATGATGGTGTGTAGTAAGGCCTTAAAGATGTCCTAACAATTGGGCGAATGAAAACATTCCTTACCGATAAAGTTCTTAGGAAGGATATTAGTTAAGTCAACTTCAACTGAGCATATACCTCATTATACTTGGATTTTTTGAGATCATGACCTATCAACAGATAGATAATTTAATTATCTTTCGAACGATTCCAATTTTGCCAAAATATGATATCAGATCAAAGAGTTATGCCCATTTTACTCCAACATGGTCAAGCTGGAAAAAGGTGACGACGGTTCTGACGGGCTGTGACGTTTCTGATGCCATTTCTGATGACGTCATCATTTTTTGATGACATTTCTGATGAAGTTGTCAGACTTAGGCAGAAAATCAAAAATTTGACCCTTTGGTGATGATATTTCGTGATGGCCTATCACGGGTCTGACAGCCTATCACGGATGTTGTCAGCCATTTTTTTCAGCAATTAAGGGGTATTTTTAAAAGGATATTTTTGTATTTTCCACCTATTTTGACCCTCTATATATATCCAAGTAAAGAGGAAAACTTCATTCTTCTTCCATTTTATCAAGAATACTAGGGTTTCTCTCTCAAAAATCCAATCCAAATTTCCCAAGAACATCAACAATCTAACCATAGATTTTATAAATTGGTTCAAGATTCAAGGTACCCAAGTCAAAAGCATCAAGAACCCTAAATCAAGAAGTGGAAAAGGAGTCTATAACAAGTTTTTTCATTCAAATCCATAATCAAGGTATGTGGAGTTTGAACAAGAACACTTCTTTCGTTCTTATGCCCAAACATTTAATTTCTACTATTGAAATCCATGATTTTCCAAAGTGGATTTACACCCAAATTACTTTATTAATAATTTATGATATTTGAGCTATTCAAGATCGATAAACATGACTATTTCATCATTTTATTTCTTAAATTGAGACCTTATGCCATGAGTTGAATAATATTATTATGAGTTGATGATTTCTGAATGATTTGAGATAAGAGTCATGATTTAAGCTTTTCTATGAGAATTTTTATTATTGAATATATATATATATATATATATATATATATATTGATATTTGAGCTTCAGAGTCAAGAATGAGTTCTATGGTGTTTTCTTGAAGTTTTTGATACATGATTATTTTACAACTTCCAAATTATGACTTGATATTTAATATTGTGAATTTCATGTTCTACCATGAGTTGGTATTTCAAGTGCTTTAAAGACATGCGTCAAGATTTAAGCTTCCTTATGGCAAATTGGATTATTGAGTATATTGATTCATAAGATTGAGTTGTTATAGTAAGTCTTGATATTTCCTCAAAGTTATTGATGTTGCCATGACTAATTGAATTGATACATCTTGATGTTGAGAAAGATTGTTTGATTTTGAGTTGAGTTAGGAATTCACAGTTGTATATAATTTATCGATGAGATATATATTTATGTTTTGGTCTTTATAATGGACCCACCAATTGATATTGATTAAGGAGGATTTCCTAATGCGTTTTGAGCTGAGTCTGGGAGGAGTATTTAGCACCGAGCGGGAAATGTGGTATTTCTCCAAAACTACATGCCACAGTAAGATTGATATTGATGATTATGGTCCAGAGGCCGAGTATGGGATTGTGATTGAGAAACTGAGGTTGTACTCCTTGGCAAGAGTACGACACCCTCACCAATGTGGGGTTCTCTCCTTAGGAGGGAAAAATGTTGGACTCTATGTGTCTCACATGGTGTAGTTATATCGATTAGAAAAAATACCCAAGTCCATAAGAGTTCAAGTTTTATGAGTTACTGAGTCACTATAAGTCATGATTTAAGGAGTTTGAGTTATGTATAATGATTTATAAGATTTATAATGCTTGTATTACTATTGATGATTTACAAGGAATATATTTCAGTTAATTCAAGCAAAGAAAGTTGTTATCATCAGCATGCATGATTTTCATAATCATTTATAATATTATTTATAATGTTGCATTGCACCCCCACATACTCAGTACATTCCTTAAAGTACTGACCCCTATATATTTCTATATGCTACTGTGCCTTATAATGTAGTGACAAATAATAGCGCAGATACCGCATTCAGTCAGTTCGCAGCTTCCTATCAGTAGGTGATGAGTCCTTTTGATTCGAGGGCATGAGTCAGTTATACAGTTCGAGAAGTATTGTATTATTCTTTCTTTAGTCGTATTGAGATTGGGTAGTTGGGAGTCATGACCCATCTATCTGAAGTCAGTACCAGTAGAGGCTTTATAGACAGTCAGTAGAAGTTGATGTATTCAGTTTTAGTTTTATTTGTAAAAATAGAGTTATAATCTTGTAAAGTTCATGTTTATATTGATCAAGTTTAGAGAAGTTCTATATTTTTGCTAAATTTATATACATTTAAGCATTCTATCCAGTTGTTTATAAGTTATGCTAGTAGGAGGGTTAGCTTGGGGTCACTTGTACCTCTAAGCATCGTGTGACGTCTCAGGACCCAAATTTTGGGGTGTTACAAACTTGGTATTAGAGCACAGAGTTCAAGTGTCCTAGGGTGTCTATAAAGTCGTGTCTAGTAGAGTCATACAGAATGGTATGGAGACGTCTGTACTTTTCTTTGAGAGGATATAAGACATTTAAGAAAGGTCTCCATTCTTTCAAGTCTTAGATCATGCTATAGAAAGGTTCATTGAGAAACTTATATCGATTCTCATCTTACCCTATTTGGGGCATTCCCGCCTTATTTTCAAGGTATTAAAGACAGTCAAACTCATTTCTTTGTAGATAGTACTTTTTAAAACAATCTCCACAGATAGTTATGAAGTTTTAAATGAGCTAGAAAGTACCCTATTAGTGCCTTATCATGCTTTGCTTATAAATTGTGCAATGAGCCCAAGTCAGTTGTACTTCTAGATTTCCTTCTTAGAATATATATTGATAATCTATACTTCCTTATCTATGTACTGTTCCTGAGGTAACATGATCAGTGAGTTCCAATTTTCTCCCTCTAAAAATGCTTTCAAACTTACAAGAAAGAAATTTCAGAAGACTTATAAAGTGCCTGAGAAGAGCTTACCAATGTGTTATAAGTTTCTTAAGTTCAATGTTATGCCCTCTCCCTTATGATTCTTTCAGTTAAGACAGAGTAAGATGTGTATTCTTAGATTATCAAATATTATATAGAGAGTTTCTATCTCTTGTAACCTTGTTATCTTCATGATGTTGGAACTGAAAGTTTAGTGAAGCCGTGTGGGGCTCTTTCGATTCACTAGCATAATTGCTTTGTTATCCATCTCAAATTCTTTTTCAAAATGCAACTCAAAGACTAGTGAAGCTGTGTGAGGCCTATTTTGATTCACTAGTGACTCCTTGTGTATCTTGTTTCCTCATGTTGGTTAGAACTAGTTTAGAGGTGTTGTGGCAAGAAAGGGTAGAAAGTATGATTTATTGAAAGTATGTATAGTTGAGCCTTTTTCATGTGATCGAGTTAGTGATGATGTGATATTGTTCTTGTGTGTGAACTCATGGAAGAAAGAGAAGGAGTTATTGATGGAGGTAAATAATGTTTTGCTTAAGGTATGAAAAGAGTTGTTGATGGTGTGTTGCACAAGATAAGTATAAGTTATAGATAATGATACTTAGTGGATGAATGTTGTTAACTTAGATGCTCCTGAGATTGCAAGGGAAATTTAAGTTGAGGCTTAGAGAGTTATGAACTAAGTTAAGTTGTGTATGAAGGATAGATAGTAATGATGGGTAGAAGAAGGGCGTGTTGATGGATTATAAATAAGAGAGGCCATATAATTATGACCAATTATTGTTATTAAGGGGTTTAACTGGACTAGTGTTTATTGGCGTTTTGTTTTATAGTTTCAAAGTGAGAATGGTACGTGTGAGGTGGAGTTGTTAGTTATACTGAGCGCTAGGCATTAAGATTGGATGACTGGTGGCTATGAAGGTGGATGTGATTATTTCTTAGTTAATGGTGCTAGTTAAAGGGAAGTGATCTAATTGTCTTGAACAGTGTATGCGAGACCTTGAGTTTGATCAACTTGTAATTAAGTTTGATTTTGTGTTCTTGGTGAGAAATCTTGCCCAAGGTTCTATGGGGATGCTTTATTTTTTTCTAGGGTCATTGCATATGGCGTAGTTAGTAAGTGTCATGGTGTTGCTAGGTAGAGAAAGACTAGTTAGGCAATGAACGATGTTCCTAATAATTGAGCCAAAAAGTGTGATGGCTTTATTCTAAGGGAGAGATAGTAGAACAAGTGACCAGGTTAGTTTGTCAGGTTCTAGTGGGTATGTCAATAAGTTATGGAATAGATGTGAGAAGGGATACTGCTCGACCCATTTTTATTTTAGTATTTTTAGTTATTCCTGTATTTATTCATGCTTTGCGTTTTGATTCCATGATCATGATTCATGTCCAGGCATGCCATAAAAAAATCCTGTCCTTACTTAGTTACCGAAATGCGGAGTCTCAGACCTTTCACTAGTTGGAATCACAATTCATAGTTATGAATTCCCAATTTAGGTCATGCAACGCATGACTTATGTACTCAAGCTTTTTGATATGTTTGGTTCCAACTTTCAAGCGCTACTTTTAATGATCAGCAAGAAAGAAATTCAGATTCATACCGTGCATGTCCCCTTTCCGTATTTCTTTGATGGGTTTATGATATTAAATCCTTTATTCCTCAAGCCTCAGTTGAGTGTCAAGTTATTCATAGTATCTATTCATGTGTCAGATCCTCATGCTCTAATCTTTTAGTTATCTTTCCTTACCCAAGATAGTGGTGGTGAATAGTTGTTTAGTCGGGAGAGAAGAGATATTTTCTTATCAACTATAGAGGGTGCCATGACTACTTTGGCTTGGCGGTAATGTGAAGTAAGATTGAGGCTAGGTCTTTGATACATGTTATGGTTAGTTGAAGTTTAATGTGTTATGATTGGGAAGATTGTGGTGTGTTCATTTTGTGTAATTTTATGAGTTGTAATTCCATGAGTTGGAAGGAATATTGAAGTAA
Organism: Capsicum annuum; assembly: GCF_002878395.1. Lineage (NCBI taxonomy): Eukaryota > Viridiplantae > Streptophyta > Magnoliopsida > Solanales > Solanaceae > Capsicum > Capsicum annuum. Next base: position 148,893,594 of record NC_061120.1, on the reverse strand, counting down.
AGCATTTGTCTAGGACTCGATTAGCAAGGAGTTTGTCAGGTGTGCTTGAGGTTAGTGCATGGAAATTTTCTTGATAAGAGGTGTGTATGGTATGAAGAAAAGGATTTATAAGTGTTTGATTAGGAATACGAATGTGGTTATGAAGATAGGCTTGAATGTCGTGTTTGTGTGCATCCGGATGGGTGCCTTGCACATTAGTAAATGGCTAGTGTTAGGTGGATTGGAGTTGTAGAAATGGTAATGAGAATTACTCTTAAAGTGAGAGGTTGTAAGAATGTAGATGTGTGGGAGCTCATGATTCAGAATAGGGTTATATGGAGAATCTTGTGGTTCTAGGTTACGCATGAAAATGATGAGGGGGTTTGGTTCAAAGGGATATGAGTAGATGGAAGTATCGGTGTCATGTAAGGATTGTAAGTCGAATCGATCAAATATAGTATCTGAAGGGTATAGTATAGTCGAGAGAGTGTTTGAGAAGTGTGTTTGAGTTGAGAGTAAGGAGTTGCCTTGCTTGAAGCTTAGTACTTTTATCCTGACTTATGATTCATAGGTTTAGGTTTCAAGTTATAGGATTATGGTAATTTTATGATCTCTGATTCAGATGTCTTGTTTAGATCTTACCTAAAGTTCTTTGCTCCTTCAGACCATTAGAATTCCTTAGGAGGGTGTTGAAGAAATCCTCTACTTAAGTATGAGTATCTAGTACGATTCAGTTTGCATAACTAGCAACCCATTTTTTAAAACTTGGCAGATAGATTTCTTTGGCCTTCCATTTTTTTTCAAACTAGTCTGGTCTTACCACTCAAAATTTCATAGGTATGAGAAATTTGATAAGTAGTTGCTCACGCCTAAAATCTACAAATTTAGTTCAGTATGTGTATAAGGCATCAGTTTCAAATTCGGATATATAATTGTGATTCGTCTGTGAGCATTCATTGAACAATCTTTGTTTTCCAAGTATTCTAGTCCAGACAATGTAATACCCATTATGTAGTCTTATCCTTGTTTCTCATGACCTATGCCTATAGAAATTATCTCTTCACCGTCTATGAGTATGATTGCACCCTTATCACATCAAGTGAATTCTAAACTCTCAGTATGAGCCTGCTCTTTAATATAGGAAAAAGGCAAATCAGCTCAGGTTCAGTCGAGAATTACAGTTATCCTCTATCTATTTTTTTCCAGTCTCGGATCCAGATATATAGCTATTCTCATCATGATTTTATACATTCAACGAAGTACTTCAAAGTTTAGAAAGATATAGATTTAGATTTGCAAGTTGTTTCATCTGTGTGTCTTCAGTTTTCTCTATATTCTTGGCCAAAAAGAAACATTCGAGGACAAATGTTTCCAAGGGGGAGATATTGTAATACCCCGATCGTTTCTTCAGCCTAAATCCATATTTTGAGTGAACATGAATGAATTCTAAATTGATAGTTATTTATCTTATGTTGTATTTTCGTAAATTCTACTCTCGATCATGTTGAGAATTGGATAAGCTTTCCATCGACATAAGATTCACCCGAATCAAATACCCGGTGAGGAAGTTAGAGCCATTTTGTAATTCCCTGAGACTCTAACCAATAGTGCAACCATGAATCAAGCTCTGGTAAAATAAATTATAGATATTTGGTTGTTTTCTAATAAAGGATGGTGTGTATTAAGGCCTTAAATATGTCCTAACAATTGGGCGAATGAAAACATTCCTTACCGATTGAGTTCTTGGGAAGGATATTGGTTTAGCCAACTTCAAATGAGCATATACCTCATTATACTTGGAATTTTTTAGATAATGACCTTTCAAAAAGTATATAACTGAATTATCTTTCCAACGATACCAATTTCGCCAAAATCCGATATCAGAGCAAACAGTTATGCCCATTTTACTCTAACATGGTCAAGCTGGAAAACCGTGACGACGATTCTGACAGGCTGTAACGTTTCTGATGCCATTTCTGATGACGTCGTCACTTTTTGATGACATTTCTGAAGATGTCGTCATCTTTAGGAAGAAAATAAAAAATTTGACCCTTTTGTGACGAGATTTCGTGGCGGCCTATCACGGGTCTGACAGCCTATCACGGATGTCGTCAGCCATTTTTTTCAGCAATTACAGGACATTTTTAAAAGGGTATTTTGGTCTTTTCCACCCATTTTGATCCTCTATATATATCCAAATAAAGAAGAAAATTTCATTCTTCTTCCATTTCATCAAGAATACTAGAGTTTCTCTGTCAAAAATCCAATCCAAATTTCCCAAGAACATCTACAATCCAGCCATAGATTTTACAAATTGATTCAATATTCAAGGTACCCAAGTCAAAAGCATCAATAACCCTAACTCAAGAAGTGGAAAAGAAGTCTATAACAAGTTTCTTCATTCAAATCCATAATCAAGGTATGTGGGGTTTGAACAAGAACACTTCTTTCATTCTTGTTCCCAAAGATTTAATTTCTACTATTGAAATCCATGATTTTGCAAAGTAGATTTACACCCAAATTACTTTATTAATGATTTATGATATTTGAGCTATTCAAGATCGGTACACATGACTATTTCATCATTTTATTTCTTAAATTGAGAACTTATGCCATGAGTTGAATATTATTGTGAGTTGATGATTTCCGAATGATTTGAGATAAGAGTCATGATTTAAGCTTTTCTATGAGAATTTTTATTATTGAATATATATATGCTGATATTTGAGATTGAGAGTCAAGAATGAGTTCTATGATGTTTTCTTGAAGTTTTTGATACATGATTAATTATCACTTGATATTTAATATTGTGAATTTCATGTTCTACCATGACTTTATATTTCTAGTGCTTTCAAGACATGTGTCAAGCTTTAAGATTCCTTATACAAAATTGGATTATTGATTATATTGATTCATAAGATTGAGTTGTTATAATCAGTCCTGATATTTCCTAAAAGTTATTAATGTTGTCATGACTAAATGAATTGATACATCTTGATGTTGAGAAAGATTGTTTGATTTTGAGTCGAGTTAGGAATCCATAGTTGTATATGATTTACCGATGAGATATATATTTATGTTTTGGTCTTTATAATGGACCCACGAATTGATATTGATTATGGTGGATTTCCTAATGCATTCTGAGCTGAGTCTGGGAGGAGTATTTAGCACCGAGCGGGAAATGTGGTATTTTCCCAAAACTACGTGCCACCGTAGGATTGATATTGATAATTGTGGGCCAGAGGCCGAGTATGAGATTGTGATTGATAAATTGAGGTTGTACTCCTTGGCAAGAGTACTACATCCCCGCCAATGTGGGGTTCTATCCTTAGGAGGGCAAAACGTTGGACTCCATGCGGCTCACGTGGTGTAATTATGTAGGTTATAAGAAACTCTCAAGTCAATAAGAGTTCAAGTTTTATGAGTTACCGAGTCACTCTAAGTCATGATTTAAAGAATTTGAGTTAATTATAACGATTCATGAGATTTATAATGCTTGTATTACTATTGATGATTTACAAGGAATATATTTCAGTTAATTCAAGCGAAGATAGTTGTTATCGTCAGAATGCATGATTTTCATAATCATTTATGATATTATTTATAATATTGCATTGCACCCCCACATACTCAGTACATTCCTTAAAGTACTGACCCCCATATATTTCTATATGCTACAGTGCCTTATAATGTAGGTACAAGTTATTGCACAGATACCACATTCTATCAGTTCGCAGCTTCCAGTCAGTAGGTGATGAATCCTTTTGATTCGAGGGCATGAGTCAGTTATACAGTTCGAGAAGTGTTGTATTTTTCTTACTTTAGTCATATTGAGATTGGGTAGTTAGGAGTCATGACCCATCTATCTGAAGTTAGTACCAGTAGAGGCTTCATAGACAGTCAGTAGAAGTTGATGTATTCAGTTTCATTTTCATTTGTAAAAGTAGAGTTGTAATCTTGTAAAGTTCATATTTATATTGATCAAGTTTAGAGAAGTTCTATATTTTCGCTAACTTTATATTGATTTAAGCATTTTATCCAGTTGTTTATGATTTATGCCAGTAGGAGGCTTAGATTGGGGTCACTTACACCCCTAAGCACCGTGTGACGTCCCGGGACCCAAATTTTGGGGCGTTACACTTTTTTTCATAGCTCTAACAATTAATCTTTCCAAATAGGTGACACCAATGTATTCAACATTTGAGTTTGGTTTTAGTGGCCTCAGTGCCTGAGATTTTTCCCTTTTTTCTATCTTCTTCTCTTGTTTTTGCTGGTTTTTGAGTTCATGTGTCTTTAAATTTCCAAGAAACTCATCCATAGTGAGAGTTTTTAGGATCCTAGCCTCCATAATAGCATCTACTTTTTTTTCCCAGGATTTCGCTAGAACCTCAAGAATCTTTCTCACTTTCTTATACAATCGAATCAATTCTCCTTGGCAGTATAGCTCATTTGTGATGGAAGTGAATCTTAAAAGTATTTCATGTATTGTCTCTCTTTCTTTCTTACATGGTAAAGGTTTCATATTGGGTAGTCAGTATGTCAACTTTAAAATCCTTCACATCTGTAGTTCTCTCATGAGCTGTTTTTAAGTAGTCCCAGATTCTTAAGCATTTTCACATGTAGAAATCCAATTGTAATTCATCAGGCCCAATACCACAGACTAGTAATTTCTTGGCCTTGTAATTCTTCTCAATTTTCTTCCAGTCTTCATCATCATACTGTCTCGTGCTTTTACTACAATTCTTGTCATTTCTCCTTCTTTGACTTCTTTAACTAGAATATGAGGACCATCAAGAATTATATCCATAAGTTCACCCTCCTCATCTATAATAAAGTCAAACATCCTGGTTTTCCACCACCCATAATACTACCCATTAAATCTAGGTGGTTTAGTGTATATTTTCCTTCTTCTAGGTTAGGTGGTCTAACCGTGCTATCCAAATCACTCTAGGGGTGAACCTTTAGAGTGTTCTTTCTCTAATACTAATTGTAGAAACCTTGAGGGTGCACCAGACTATGAGGGAACAGGTCCCTCAAAATCAATCATAAGCAAAAACACAGTAAACCAACTAGGAACACAAAATAGTGCAGGAAATGTGAAGAACACAAGATTTAATGTGAAAACCCCCTTGCTCAAGGGAGGAAAAATCACGGCTTGCCATCACAAGCGCCCAAAACTTCACTATAATTAAACTCTTGATTACAGACTTCAATGAACCTAACATTCCCACATAGGGAACTATAATAGATTCTTGGACTTTATGTCCTCCTCGACTTCCCACGTAGCTTCCTCAAACTTTTGGTTCATTCAAAGAATCTTTACCGATGCCACCTCTTTCTCACGCAACCAATGAACTTGCTTATCCAAAATCTCAACTAGGATTTCCTCATAAGATAAGGAATCAAAATTGCCAACCTCCTACAAAGTAAAAACCTTAAAAGGTCACCCACACATTTTCTTAACATCGAAACATGAAACACTGGATGAATGAAGCTCAAGCTAGAAGGAAAATCCAATTCATATGCAACATTACCAAACCTCTTCAAAACTAAGTATGGACCATCATAAAGAGGACTAATGTTCCCCTTAGTACCAAACCATATCACTCTATTCATGGGGGACACCTTAAAGAACACCCAATCACAAACATTGAACACTATCTCCCTTTTCCTCACATCCGCGTAGGACTTTTAGAGACTTTGGGCGGCCTTAAGTCTATCCCAAACTACCTTTACCTTCTCCATGTCTTGGTGAACTAAATCACGGCCAAATAACTTGTTCTCACCAACCTCAAACTACCCAATAGGAGACCTATACCTTCTACTATATAAGGCCTCGAAAGGAACCATACCAATGCTAGAGAGATAATTGTTGTTATAGGAAAATTATATGAGAGGTATGTGGTCAACCCAAATACCACCAAAATAAAAACTACAAAACCAAACCATAAATTCCAAAACCTTAATTGTCCTTTTAGCTTACCCATCCGTCTGTGGGAGGAACATAATTCTCCCTGGAACAACCTCCAAAAGTGTGATGAGAACTGAGTACCCTAATCCGATATGATGGAAATAGAAGTAAACATGTAACTTTACGATCTCCTTAATAAAAAACTTGGCATAATCTTCAGAAGAGTAATTAGTCCTTACGGGCAAGAAGTGAGCAGACTTAGTCATCCTATCCACGATGACCCAAATAAAATAAAATTGTTGGCGAGATTGTGGAAGACCAATAACAAAATCCATATTAGTTATCTCCCATTTCCACACCGGAAGCTCGATCTCTTTAGTCAATCCAACGGGCCTCAAGTGCTCTAGCTTCACTTGCTGATACAGCATGCACTTAGCCATAAAATTGGCCATATCTGGCTTCATGTTATTCCACCCATAAATATCCTTAAGATCGTGATACTTTTTCATCGAACCAGGATGAATGGTATAATGCGACTCATGAGCTTCAACCAAAATTATTCTTCACAACACATCAAGATAAGGAACACATAATCTGCCTTGGTACCTCGAGATACCATCACCACCAATCTAAAAAATAATCACCTTCTTGCTACCTACATCCTTCTTAATTTGCATCAAAATAAGATCTAATATTTTCCTCTCCTTTACCTCAGCTCCAAGAGATGACTTTTCTATCTCTTGAACAATCACACCACCATCCTCAGAATCTAAGAGACGGACTCCTAGATTATCCGAATGGTGAATATAATTAACCAAATCTCTCCAAATGGTGAATATAATTAACCAAATCCCATTTTTCTTCATCTACATAAGATAATCTTTACGTGGACAACCTGTTATGAGCATCAACAACCATATTAGCTTTACCTGAATAATAGTAAACAATCATGTCATAGTCCTTGAGCAACTCAAGCTATCTCCTCTACCTAAGATTTACCTCCTTCTAAATGAACATGTACTGCACGATCTTGTGATCAGAATATATATAAACATGGACCCCATACAAATAATGCCTCCAGATCTTTAATGTGAACACCACAATCACCAATAATTCAAAGTCATGAGTTCGATAATTCTTCTCATAAACTTTCAATTGTCTAGAGGCATAAACAACCACCTTGTATGTTGTAGCAACACACAACTCGATCCCACCTAAGATGCATCACAATAGATAATAAAAGCATTATTACCCTCAGGTAGAGTGAAGACTAGAGTCAAAGTAACTTATCCTTCAGCTTCTTGAAACTACCCTTACAAGCATCAAACCACAAGAATTTCACCTTTTTATGAGCCAACTTAGTCAATGGGGCAACAATAAAAGAGAAACTCTTCACAAACCTTCTATAATAACCAGCTAAACCCAAGAAGCTCCAAATGTTGGTTAGAGTCACGGGTATATGCCACTTTTTGACCACCGCAACCTTTTGTGGATCACCCATGATCTCTTTACTAGAAATGATATGTCCTAGATAAGTCATATCATTTAACCAGAACTCACACTTAGAAAATTTCACATACAACCGCTGATCTCTTAAGGTTTGCAACATAAGGTGGAGGTGATCGCCATGATCTACCTCGCTTTTAGAATAAACCAAAATATCATTGATAAACACGATAATGAATAAGTATAAGAAGTATCAAAAAACACAATTCATATGATCTATAAATGTTGTTGGGGCATTGTTCAAACCAAAAGACATCACCATAAACTCAAATTGACCAAACCAAATTTGAAAAGTAGTCTTAGGGATATCCACCTCCCTAATCTTCAAATGATGATAAACCTGCCAAAGATCAATATAAGAAAAGAACTTAACACCCTGAAGCTTATCAAAAAGATCATCAATCCTCAAAAGGGGATACTTATTCTTCACGATCACCTTATTTATTTGTTTGTAATCAATCCACATCCGAAGGGATCCATAATTATTATGCACAAAAGTATAGGATCACCCCACGGAGACACATTAGGGAGAATAAAACCCTTTTTAAGAAGATCTTTCAACTGCTCCTTAAGTTCTTGCAACTCAGTCAGAACCATTCTATAAAGAAGGATAGAAATAGGATGAGTGTACGGAAGAAGATCAATCTCAATGTCAATTTCCTTATTTGGAGGAACACTATGAAGATCATTGGAGAACTTCTCAGGAAATTCCTAAACCATAGGGACAGTCTGCAAAGAAGGACCTTCAGATCTAGAATCCTTAACATGCACTAAGTGATAAATGTACCCTTTAGAAACTAATTTCCGGGATCTAAGTTATGAAATGAATCTCCCATTGGGTACTAGGGAACTACCTTTCCACTCGATTATTGGTTTATTTAGGAAATAGAAACTGACTCTTTGGGTCCGACAATCAAAAGACGCATAACGCAAATACAACCAATCCCTCCCAAATATCACATCAAAGTGTAACATGTCCAACTCTACTAGATCTACCAAGGTCTCTTTACTATAGGCTGACATCAAACAACCCCTATAAACCTCTCTATCCATAATAGAGTCACCCATCGAGGTGGACACAGAAAAAGGGTCTGAAACATACTCGAGATTAATGCCAGCACATAAAGGCTCATATATGAGAGAATATACCCAGGGTTAAGTACACAATATAATCACAAATGGTTCTGACCAGTGCTAAACCCAGAAGGAGTAGTAGCACCTTTTGGTGCGAAAGCTGATGAAGTAGCGATGGGAATCTTATTTTTCCTAAAATCAACCTTAGAAGGATAATCCCTTAACATATTACTAATATGAAGATATTTAAAGAACTTGTTCCTCTTTTATTCACAAACACCATGATGCACCCGACCATAGAATCTACAAAGAGGATACGATATAGCTAACTGAGCCCAATTAGACTAAGGCTAGGCTCTTGGTGCTCTAAACCCACCATTATAGTAAGAATGATGATCACCTTATGTCTTTGGATAAGTAGCACTAGTCATAGAGTAGGAACCATAATTTTCCCACTTCTTCTTAGACCACTTTATACTATTTCTACCACTCTACTGCTGACCTCCACCCTGATTCGAGTAGTAAAACTTCTTATTTTTCCTTACACGCATCTCTCTTTGCATCTCCATTTCTTTATACACTTGTTTCATATACACCACAAGTCTAGAAATGTCTATATCCTTGTTTAATAAGGCAACCTTGATCTCCAAGATCAATTCATGGGATAACCCTGAGGCAAACTTCCTCATCTTATCCCTCATGCTATACACAAATTTTGGAGCATTATAGGACAATAGATGAACCTTCAAGGAATACTACTTCACTGTCATCATGACATGCTTCAAATTTACAAACTCCTTAGCCTTCGCCTCTCTCGACTCTTGAGGAAAAAAGTGATCAAAAAAAGTACTAGAAAAGTTATCCCATAAGGCGGACTCAAAATCATAGCCCCTAAGTTTCTCCCACTCTTTATATCATTGGCATGCTACATCCTTCAACAGATAATAGAAAACTCTACACTCTCTACATCAGTAGCACGCATTACACGAAAGATTTTTTCCATCTTATCAATGAAATTTTAAGGAACCTCCCCAACTTTAGAACCACTGAAAGTAGGAGGAATCAACCTCAAAATTGGCCAACTCTAGTGGACTCAAATGATAGAGAAATAGAAGGAACATGCTCAAACTTAAAGGGTACCAAGAAGGTAAGCAAATAAATAGACTAGTGAAACTCAACATTAAACACACTAGCCTGGGGTGCCTGGGGAGGGATAGGGGGAACTAGTGTAGTTCTATTAGGGCATTAGAAGTAGCGAACCTAGACCAAGTATAAACTCTTAGAGTTGGATGAGCTCCATCTACATTGTCCTCAGACGGAATAGAAGGGTTCCCACAAGCATCAAACTTTTTGGGAGGCATGATCTGAAAATCAAACATTCGAGAATTAGAGGAGATTCAAGACCTTAGACTCTATAGCTTAAAACTAAAACAACAAGAGAGGAAAACATTCCTAAGTGTCTTGTAGCATCTCAATTATAAATGTGGCGCTCTAAACACCCATAAAAAGACTCTACTTAACATGACTTTTTTGGATACCTAATTACACCAAACCTAGGCTCTGACATCATATCTGTCATGGCTCGGATCATGGACTAGCCATGATAGGTATCTCAAGTCCCACTGGACTAGATATCACCCCTACACTAATAAAACCAAATGCAATATTCCTAACATCAGATAGATTTCAAACATATAAAATAGAATGCAATAAGCCTAAGAAAATTCAAACATGTCAATAATTGATGACCTATAATTGGAAAAACTACCGACCAACATTACCCAATATCCACATTAATCCAAACAAATCCTTCTAACAAAAAAACCCAAAGAAAACTAGTGTTGGTTGAGATAAATCCCCAACTCTGAAAGATGATGACAATAATGTTAATGATAATGAAACTCTTAACTCTAATTTATGATAAGAACTGATGAAATGTCTAGGTCTTTTGAAGTATTGAAGCTCACCACTTCACCATAATGAATCGATGAAACAAGTTGATCCACCTAACTCTGCATAGAAAAAAACCTTGTCTTTGGACCGTCCATTACATAGGGATTCAACATCCATAGACAGTTAGTGGAGTGAACACTATCATAAAACTCAAGGATAGGGGAGAAATTAATTTCATGAATAATAATTCAAAACTACTCCAAGATCTAATACACAAAATCGTATGCAAGTACATATAAATAAATATCACCTGCCATGGTAGGGAACAGGGCTTAGCATGTACTTTAAAACTTTAGCATTGATTGTGTAGCTCAACTATCATAATATAAGAAGGCACCTTTGGGCTATATGGGCACAGCTTTCCCCCAGGGGGTAGGGTCGTAGTACATATGGTAGCACAAACTAAAAGAAATACATATGCACTATGGGGGACTCTAACCTCCTAGTATATTTGGGTGAAACAAGTACCAAAGAATGTAATAAGATCTAGGTGAATCTAACCTCCCAATCAAATAGTATTAATAAAAGGGACTCGGACCACCCAATCATATAGACCTCTGCATTGGCAACTGTGGTTTCCACTATTGATCTTTAACCTCCATTTTCAATCCTCATTTACGAAACTCGTATTAAAGCCTAATTAAAACAATTAGCACATACATTATTATTCATTAAACCATGATATACATTTTGGCACACATTGTTAGTATCGTCATACCAACTATACATTCAAGGTAACATCAATATGCCAAAGCAATTACCATCACTTGGGGGAATTCACAACCCCCGTTGGTTCAATTTAAAATCATTATGCTTCATTAGAATTTTACATTATGCAATAGTTTAAGAGTGGTCCAACGTGCATATTTTCATATTCAAAACAAATTCCACAATACGGGGCTGAGGTCAAGTCATAACCACTTCAAAAGTCATAAGTTTTGAAAATCACAATTCCTAGTTCATAAACCATCCCCATGCATCAAATTGATTTAAAACCACCATTCAAACATAACCCATGTAGGGACAAATATGAAACATCATATAAACAATAGTTATACAAAACCCTCAACCTATAATTTCAAAATCATCATCAATATCTCATGCTCAACACTTTAAAACATCTGATTTTTAATAAATTAGAAATTAGGGAAGAGTAACATGTCTAAAATACCAAGTTTCATAGAAAGAATTCAACCCATGTGCCCTTGGATGACCTACTTCTTGGAAATCCTAAGCATGGCTACTTGAGAAAATTTGAGAGAGATTTAGAAGTATTTGAATATTTTTAGAATGAAATATAACCCCCTTAAGTGCTTTATGGACGTTAGGTTTTAATTTTGTAAGGAGGTAATTGTTTAAAATGTCCTTAAAATAAAAGCTAAAATTTAGTCATCAATAACTACGGGTCACTATACGACTCATATAGACTCATTATGACTCTTCACCATGAGTTGTAGCTAAGACAGACTCTAAGGTACTCATAATATGTTGACCCTACAACTCAACTACTATGACTCATTATTGGACCCTATGAATCGCACGGTCTAATCATAGTCAATCCAGAACCTATTTGGGGTAAACACTAGACACCTTATTATTTGCACCCAATGACTAGTAATAAGTCCTTATGACTCATAGTGAGTCAATTATACCAAGAGCAGAACTTAGCCACTTACTTACTAATTTGGTTATGACTTGGGTCCTGAGGACCCATTAAGACTCCCTGTGACTCATAAGGGGAGTTGTAGTCAAGACAGGAAGGTTAAAATTTCCAAAATTTTTCAAAGACCAAAAACCCAATACATTATACATTAATAGTACTAGCATCGATGACTTTGATGAGTTGGCGAGTGAACTATATGGTAGAGATTTTTATTCGTATATGCTGAAGAAGTTAGAATAATAATTTGAAGAATAGAGCAACTCTACTAGCTCATCCAACTACTGAGGAGCCACCATTTTTTAAATTGAATACCCTTACATTTTACTTGAAATATGCATTTTTGAGGGCCAATAATACATTTTTGATTATTTTTATTACTGATTTATGAAATACTCTGGGTTTCCAGGCCTTTGAAAATTTCCTGGATTTCTAGTCTTTAGGCAGAATACGACTAGGAGAAATGACTTATGCACTAGGATACGAGTGGTATGGGTTAGTCTTATGCTGACAAGTATTGGTTGATGGGTTGGATTTGGTTTATGGAATAGAACAACTTAGGTGGTATGAGTCATAATAGTGAACACGGGTCATTTAGTTTGGGTCATTTCTTCACTTAATATTAGACTTGGTATACTAAGTTGGATCTGAGTATGAGTGGCTCACCATGAGCTATAAGCCAAGGTATGAATCATACCATGGACTCACATGGTAGGTAGTGTTTAATCCTTTTTAGATTCTATTCTTCCTGGGGTACGAATCATGGGTACTGGTCTTATGCATGGATACAACATGGTTTAGGGTGAGTCATACCTTGGACTGTATTAGGTCCAAGGAATATGGCCTTGGGATCAAGTGGTGGGTACCACTCATATTAGAGGGTATGACTGGTATAGATAGTCGTATCCCTCTGATGGGATTTTGGTGCAGTTTAAGTGAGGGAAATTTTGACATTTCCCAACTTAACCTAATGAGGCCCCATGACTTTTAGCTTACTTGGAAGGTTATTTTCCCTATTATTCTATTCTATAACACTTATAAAAAGACTTTTCAATCCTCTCTAAAGTTCTTGGTCAAGGAAAGCTAGGGTTTCATCTGAAGGATTAATTTAGGGCTTGTGTTAGTGATTTGTCTCCATCATCTTCTTGGTTTAAGGCTTGTTCTCTTTACTCATTGTTATTTCCAACTAAAGACATGATTTTATACAATGTTTTCATGGTTTAATTATTGTATGGTTTTGGGTTTTCAAATATAATTTGGGGTTTTTTGTTACAAATGCTTTATTATGGTTTTTCCATGTTTTAATTATGATTTTATATGCTTTGATGGTGGTTTTTGATAATTGTTTGTATGGGAATGGGTATTTGGTAATTGTCTTTGGTTTTGGAAATACTATGCCCCCAATGTGTTTGATAAAATGCCTATGATAATTTTTTACTATACTATTGGATTTTAATGGAACTTATGCATGGTTTAAACTTGGTAATGGAATCCTAAATGGCTAAATGGTTTGAAATGGTAAAAGTTGAATGGTTTTATGTTTAAAAATCATTTTTGTGGGGTACCAAAAAATCCCTTAAGTAATCATAATAATGGAACACTTGTGGGGTACATGGGACTCCCTCAAGTTAATTCGATAATGTGATCTATGGCTACATGGGAATCCCTTGATCTCTAAAAGGTTTGATATGGACAATACTTGTAAGTTATATTCAGTATGACTATACCACTATGTATATTCTAAGTTAATAAAAATGGTTTGGTTTGTTGGAAATGGTTTTAATTGCGAAATAAAGGCGGAGTGTGATAGCTAGTCATGAAGGTGAGAATCTAATGGATGAAAATTGAAAACTCATGTTTGCCTACATGAGAGATAGGTTATGGCGACCTTATATGATACTATGAGGTACTCGAGAATACTCTAAGTACATTATACATATGTATCATAGAGGGTGAAGGTCCTTGGGAATCCCTTACTCTTATGTATCTCTGATTCATGTAGCTACAGGCATTGTGGCCCATTGGGGGGTTATACTGGACCCATATATTCCGTGGGTGGTTAAGAACAGTTAAGCTATGCATACGTAGGTTCATGGTTTTAAATACATGCTAAACTCAGTTACTTTTTCTAGCATGGTTATATATATATATGGATAATTTGTATGCATACGGATGGTTTACTTGGTTTTGTTGAATGGAAGCGTTTACCCTCTAACCCATCTTCAAGCGGTTGTATCCCCATGCGATGCAGGAACTGTCCATTGTACTCCTCATGCTTAGTAATCAAATTTTGAGATCAACTATTAGATTAAGGTGATGAGCTTTTATCTTTCTGGAAGGCTCTATTTCATGGATGTTGTTTCATGCTTTGGTTTATTTATGGATATTAGTTTTGTCTATGGTTGGGGGCATGCCCCAATTGAATTTTGGTATTCTTTTGGTTAGGGGATTTTATGGAACTACTATGGATTATTATAGGAGGGATTGGTAGAGATGTCAACCTTAGTATTGACATTGGTATTGCGGCTAATACCGGTTGATAGTATTTTTGGTTGTTCTATCCTTTTTTATTTTGGGCTTATATAATTATTCTGGAACTCATATGGTTATTGTTGGGTTGGTTTTGGTTATTGGTTGGGTATCAGATAGTTGGACTCATTTGGGTGGCCATAGATATAGAGTCATCCTAGAGTCTTAGATTATGCAATAATGCTATATTATTATATGTTCGAAATTTGTCTGACTCATGGCATGTGTAGGTCAGTTGGGTTGGGTAATGGGGCTGGTCTCCAGTCCTTGTTGGACTTGATATGACCATTACGACAAGGCCCCCAATCGATTTGTTTCAATTTATTAGATACACAGGTTGTGGCATTGATTTTAGTCTTGTAAGATTTAAGAGGGCCATCGGATGGACTATTTCATATATTGTGGGGATTCTACTTGGGATTTGTACTCAGAAAATTTATCTTAAACTAGATTTTATTTTCATCTTTGAACATCAGCATCATTTAAATCTACCGATGCAATAGGTGGTAAAGAAAGAGTTCACAAAGTGGTTAGATGTGGGCATAGTTTATCCCATTACAGATAGCAAGTATGTGATCCCAATTTAATATGTACCTAAGAAGGGTGGGATCACTATGGTCTCAAATGAGAAGATAAGTTAGTCATGAGATCAATTACTGGATAGTGTATGCATTGATTACCAAAAGTTGAACACTTGTACATAAAAAGACCATTTTCCTATGTTGTTCATGGATCAAATGCTAGACAAACTTATAGGATGGGGTTGGATCTATTTTCTTGATAGTTATTGGGGATATAATTAGATTTTATTGCCCCCGAAGACCAAGACAAGACCACTTTTACTTGACTATATAGTACTTTTGCATTCATGAGGATGTCGTTCAGACTTTGTAATGCTCTGGCCACCTTTCAGCATTGTATGATGTTTATATTTTCTAATATGGTGGACACTATAGAGGTCTTCTTGGATGAATTTTAGGTAGTTGGGGACTCTTTTGATGATTGTTTGGTCTATTTTGCCAATACACTTCAGAGATATACGGAGTTCGACCTAGTTTTCAATTAGGAGAAGGGCCACTTTATGGTAAAGGATGAGATTGTTATCAGACATGAGATTTTAGAAAGAGGTATTGAGGTTGAGAAGGCAAAGATAGAGGTGATTGAAAAATTACCTCCTCCAGCTTCAGTTAAGG
The DNA here is from genome assembly GCF_002878395.1 of Capsicum annuum. Lineage (NCBI taxonomy): Eukaryota > Viridiplantae > Streptophyta > Magnoliopsida > Solanales > Solanaceae > Capsicum > Capsicum annuum. The sequence goes on along the minus strand of NC_061120.1, from coordinate 148,877,789 downwards.
GTATCAAAAGTTTCTTGGTTCATGTTGGGTTTTATAGGAGATTCATCTAGGACTTCTCTAAAATTTAAAATCTATTATACAAGCTTTTAGAGGAGGTGAAGTTCATGTTTGATGATACATGTCTCAAGGCCTTTGAGAACCTTAAGAAGTGGTTGATCTTGACTCTTATTATTGTGTCTCCAGACTAGTCTTTGCCTTTTGAGGACATGTGTGATGCTAGAAGTGTGGATTTGGGAGTTGTCCTAGAAAAATGATGTGAGAAGAACTTTCACCCAATATATTATTCTAGCAAAGCATTAAACCCTGTGCAAAAGAATTATATAGTCACTGAGCAGGAGCTACTCTTGGTGGATTTTGCTTTTGGGAAATTCAGGTCCTACTTGATACGGACCAAAGTCATTGTTCATACGAATCATACAACATTTAGATACCTTATGTCGAAGAAATATGCAAAGCGAGGTTGATTCATTGGGTAATCTTCTTGCAAGAATTTGACTTTGAGGTAAAGGACCAAAAAGGCACTAAAAATCAACTTTTGGACCACTTATCTCACCTTGAAGAGGAGGCAATGTTTAAATTAGGGGATGATCTTGAAATAAATGATACTTTTCTAAATGAACGGGTCTCGGCAGTATCTCAAGACTTAATCCCCTGGTTTACTGATTTTGCCAACTTTTTGGCAAATGATCTTGTTCCAGAAGATTTTTCATTCCAACAACACAAGCAGTTCATGTATGTTGTGAGAGTTTTTTTTCGGATGAATATTATCTTTTTATGGGCATGTGGGGATGGATTTATTCGGAGTTGTATTCCTGAGATGGAGATAATTAGCATCCTTGAGGCTTGTCATTATTTTCCAGTTAGGGTCGTTATGGTTGCACCTGTACAACCTATAAAATTCTATAGTATGGGCATTATTGGCCGACTAAATACAAGGATGCCCATGATTTTCCTCAAGCCTCTGATCAGTGTCAGCGGCAAGGTAATATTTCAACAAAATATGAACTTCCTATGACACCTATCTAGGAGTTAGAGTTGTTCTATGTATGGGGAGTTGATTTCATAGGTACATTTATGAGATCTTATGGAATGAAGTATATACAAGTAGAAGTCGACTATGTTTTGAAATGGGTAGATAAGGTTGTGCTTACAAACAATGAGGGTCGAAGTGTTATTGCATTCTTGAAGGAAAATAATTTTTCTTGATATAGCTTTCCATATATTGTTATTAGTGATGATGAGTCCCACTTTTGTAATCATCTTTTTAAGGCCCTGCTAAAAAAATATGGGGTGTAGCATAAGGTGGTAACACCTTACCATCCGCAGACAAGTGGGCAGGTTGAGGTCTCCAATCGTGAGATCAATTCCATATTGGCAAAGACTGTGAATGCCAACTGGACTGATTGATCAAAAAAAGTTAGATGATGCACTCAGGGCTTATCGAAAAGCTTTGAAAAACCCCATTAGTGTCTCTCCATATCAGCTTGTGTATGGCAAGGCATGTCACTTGCCAGTCAACCTTGAGCACAAGGCATTATGGGCATTGAAAAATCTCAATTTTGAGTGGGTGATGCAGCAAATTTGAGGTTGAATAAGGTGAATGAATTGGATGAATTCCGTCTCCAAGCTTATGATAGTTCAGCTTTATAGAACGAGAAGATGAAGTTGTTTCATGACAAAAAGATCAAGAAAAGAGTGTTTGAGCCTGGTGATATGGTCATATTGTATTATTTTTAGACTTCACTTGTTTCCACGCGGGTTGAAGTCTAGGTGGTATGGACATTCACTATGCTTAGAGTGTTTCTGCATGGTGCTATTGAGTTAAAACAAGATAGTGAAGCCCCATTTAAGGTTAATGAGTAGCATGTTAAACACTATATGGGAAACACTGATGACGTGAAAGCTGGTGCTGATGTAATCCTTTGCAAAGTCTGAGTAGCCAAAGCAACCATGTCATGCTACAATGTTAAATCAGGTACTTCATAGGAGATAACCCATAGTCTTATTGGTGATTTTGAGTATCCAACATAGCCATGTTATACCACAACGTTAAATTTATAGTTGGTTGGAAGGCAACCCAATATTTTAGTGTTTACTTTGTTTTCATTTTTTGTAGGTTTAAAGCTTAGGAAAGTACCTGGAAGATGGTAAGAAATTGACAGTTTAGAAAATCCCAGGTAAGGGAACTCACTAACACACTTGTGGGGGTCATAAATCCCACCTACACCAGGTAAGTGAGGCAATATATATCCGAGTGAAAATTTAAGAATTTTAGGGTGTTTGAAGTTGTACTTACAAACCCACTTATGGGGGTCATAAGTACAACCTACGACCCCATAAGTAAGGCTGTTGAAATTAAAGATTAAAATAGGAGGGTTACAAAATTTTGTTCCATTTATGGGTCGTAAGTAGCCCCGTAAGTGGACCAAAAATCAAGGGTTGAAAATTTAAAATTTGTGTTTGACCCAAGTGGATCCGACCCAATCCTGCACACCATCGACAATAAAACCCCCAAATCAGATCAATATTCCCCAGATTTTGTAACTTTCTAACCAAATTGAAAGTCTCCACACCTCTTTTCTCACTATAAAACAATGAACCAATCCTGCTCTCTCTTACTTGTATACACAGAGCACACAACTAGGGTATTAATTAGGCTTACTCACTTTCTAATTCCATCTCTTGCAACTAAGGTAAAACTATTGGCTTGTACTAGTCACAAATTTTATTATTAGCACAGAACATGAGTTGGTACTTAAAATAATCCTAAAAATTTAATGAATCTCATAAGTCTTGATAGATGGGAGGTGAGAATGGTTAAAATGTGAACTTATTACATTGTTCTTGACTAGCTAACCTGTGATCACGTCCTTTAAGGGAGTGGAATTTGAATAAGTAGATGAAAAACCAAAAATCTAGTGCAATAACTGTAAAATTTAACTTGATATATATTGTTGTGTATGAAATTGGACTTAAAAATGCAAAATACACTATGTGGGATAGTAAAATTTTGGGAAAATTTGAAGTACCCTCAGTAGAGTACCTGTGTAGGTACTTATGAGCCACGTAAGTGGAAGTTACGGGCTATAGGATCCATCATAGGTGTTAGTCCTAAATACCTATAGTTTTAGGGCTTTGACTGACACTTACGAGTGCACCTACGACCCCCATAAGTGGAACTTACTACCCGTAAGTGGGATTATAGGTTCCATACCCTGGGAATTTTTATCTTATTTAAAACATTTCTTGTTCTAGTCCTCTGTTAAAGCACTAAAAACTATTTTTTAGGTACAATGGCACCAAAATCAACACAAAATAAGAAAGTACAGTCGAGGCTCCGAGATGTGTACCCTGAGAGTATTGGTGCAGTAGTGGAGTACCCGGTGATCCCAGACAGTCTATTGACCTCGAGAAAGACTCGGGGAAAAGCTCATAAATAGGATACAACTATAATAGTTATGGCTACGTTGGCTGCTCAGACCACACATGTGCCATAGGCAGGGACCCAGCCCTCATCACCCCAGTTTTAAGATGGCGCCTCAAATAAAAAATATGCGTAAGACACTATTGCACTTTTATAGTTTGAGAAGGAAGAAGATGATACAGAAGATAAGGTAGATTCATAATCAGGGTTTGGACAAGAGGTTGAGTCTGGACTAGCATCAGGGTCTATAGATGAGGAGGAGGCTCTTCAATTCCAGTATAATAAAGGGTTGGAGGATACATCAAGATTGGAAAGTGAGTTGGCATAGATTAAACCTAGTATGAGGAGTGTGTTGCCCAAGGTCCATAGCAGATTTTGTTGTCTTTATCACACAATGTGTAACACCCCGCATTTTTGAGCTAGAAATCAAACTGTCATTCCTATATGTGTAAACTCTAATCCAATGATTTATAATTTGAATATATATGTCATGATAATTATCCTAGTGTATGGGGTGCTTATGAGGTGAAAAATGTTCATAGGAATCACTTAGATCATGGTGGAACTAAGAGCTTTTGATTCGAGAAAATTATGGTATTTGATTCTACTGGGGTCAACTTTGAACATAAATAACTTTTGACATAGGTGGAATTTTTTGGCTCAAGACCGACCAAATTGTAGATAATTTAACTATCTTTCCAACGATACAAATTTTGCCTTAATTCAATACCTGAGTGAAAAGTTATAGTTACGTAAAAGGTCGTGCGTTGCATGAAAAATTGCAAAGGGCCAATGAAAAGGGTGTGCGATTGGCCGTGCGACGCCCACTTAAGGGTTGTACTATTGGACATGCATTGACAACCTTGGATTGGGCGATTGGTTGTGCATTGTATGGGTGATTACACAGTGCCAAAAGTGCTCTGCTTTGACTTAATCAAGGGTGTTGAAGTCCTTTAACGCCCCCTAAACCATCCCTAATCATCTTGCCAAGAACAAAATTCAAGCCCCTTTCTCAAGAAATCAAGAATTCAAGATTCCAAGTTCAAGAAACCCTCAAGAAATCTTCAAAAAAACCATCTACTAAGGTACATAGGGTATTCATCAATGGGTCCTTTCACCCATTGAGCCAAAAACCCTCTTTTTTTTAGTAAAGTATGAGTTTTCCTCTATTGTGAAGTTTATTAAGTTCAAGATAAGTTAAAGTCATGATATTCCTTAGTATTGTGAGCTCAATTCATGTCCAAATATGATTCCATGAAAAGTTAGGCTATTTCCTGTTTTAAGTTTCAATCTCATATGTCATATTCAAGTGAATTTCATGTTATAATACAAAGTTATGATCTTAGCCATGTAATCATGTTGATTTCCCATGTTTAACATATTGCCATGTTTAAGTTCATGATTCCCATGGGTTTGATGAAATGTCTATGCTCTTGGGTTTTGAACCATGATTCTCATACTAGAGTTTTTAAGTGTTGAGATTGTGCTTTCTGATCATTCAGTGCTAGGGGTTTAAGAACACCTGATACCGATGTGTTTTTACATATTTTCGTTTTTAAGTAACAAGTCAGTCAGAATCTTGATTTTATTCCCATATTTAGATTATTATTTTTATAAAGAAATTACCAGTTTTACTTCATGTTAAATTCATCAGTTTACATGTTTATGGTTACTTCAGATTATGCATGCACTGTGAGTTTTTAGAATACCATATTTTAGCATATCAATCATCAATGCATGGACCAATTCATGATTCCAGTGTCATTCAGTTGGGATTAGGATTTAGCACCGAGTGAACCCAAGGATTGGGCCTCACCTTCAAAAAGAGGGTATGACGACCCTCAGTAGCAATCCCGGAATTACAGAACTACGTAGCCAACATATGTTTAAGATATCTACCTTTCAGTTGAGGGTTGACACATATCTCATGATAGCACCTGCCAATAGAGGGTGACTTCTTAGTCCTTTGACACACCATTTTATTGGATCCACACAGCCAATGCTAGTACCCGTGGCACGGTACTAACACCCTTCCAATTGGGGTTACAGGTTAGACCTTGATTAGCTCAGATTAGGGAATGTTTGTTAAATAATACCTCCTACAGTCTCAGTATAGTATTTAGTTTATTCTCAGTTTAGGTTTGCTTGACCAAGTATGCAGACTTTCAGATATTCAGTTATACAGTTTTCAATCTTTTAGATTTTAGATTTATCTCAGTACAAATTTATTCTTGGTCTTGTATTCCCAGATATTATATGTTTATGCATTCATGATCAGCTACCTCATGATGTTTAGTTAGTCCTTATCTTATATGCACAGTATCCCATGCATTTTAGCCAATCCAAATATCAGCTAATAAGTATTTAGATATCAGTTATCCAATATTTAGATATCAGTTGATCAGTATTCATATATCAGCTACTCAGCATACAAATGTTAGTTCTCTCTTTACTTAGATTTTACTTGTTCGTCATATGGGCACCAGTCATTTAGTTAATCAAATCTACTTAATACATTTTATGTTGGTTTTATATTTCTATTCATTCAGGCCCAGTATGTTTGTATATTCAGATCCTTGAGTTAAGTCAATTTATACCATATAGTTTCAGATCTAGTATTCATACGTCATCCTCAATACAACTTTTACAGCATTTATGTTTCTACCACCTTCTATCTTATAGATTTGTTTTCAGCTCATGATTTATAAATTCTCTATGATTTCTAGTTTTAATGTATAGTCATGGTTCAAATGTATGTTTTAACAAATAACTTATATCCTCCGTTTTACAGCATATTTGAAATATTTTCATGATTTGGTGCATGTCTCCATATACTCAGTACATTCCAACGTACTAACCACATATATGAATTTGTGTCTATATCCTTCATAATATAGGTACTATATGTAGCATTCACATCAGAATAAGATAGTTTGTAGTTTCCAACCAACAAATGATGAATTCTCTTATTTCGAGAACTCTAGACAGTTGTAGTTCATGTACTTTATTTTGATTATTCACAAGTATTGACTAGGGGTACTAGGAGGCATGTCCCAACTATCCATAGTCAGTATAGTAGAGGTTCTATAGATAGTTAGTCAAGGTCATGAAAATTAAAATTTTAGTTCTCTCTTCAATTTCACCAGATTGTAAACTTTATCAGTTACATACTTATTTAGATTTCATTATGATTATGTTTCCGCACGAAAAACTAGCTATCTAATATATTGTAAATCAATTTCTCAAGTATCATTCCAGTTCATGGGTTAGCTTGGGATCACTTATGGTTCCTAGCATCATGTTACTACTAGGCGTAGTCTCGGGTCGTAACACAATGCTTCGTCGATTGCACAGGACACCCATCCTCCTATTCTATTACCCGCATCCCCAGGGTCTAACTCTATACACATCTTAGATGTGCCTATAGCTGAGATAAACTCGAGATGGTGCATATAGGATGCAACATATCTTTGATAAGAACAACCTCATCGTGGAGTAGGGTCAGCCTAAGAAGAGTATTATAGCTGAGAGGAGGATTAATCTGATGGGGCTAGCAGGGGCACTAGACCTTCAAGCCTTATTTGATCGTTATCAGTTAAATGGATAACTAAACCCTAAGTATCATATAGTCCGACTCTTATTTTTGAGTTTTATGCGTCTTATTCCTTCACAATCTATTTGATTACTCGACGTAAGGTTAGAGGTGTAGAGAAACCCTAACTGGATCATACTTTAGTCAGGGGAGTTAGAGTAGACAATTTTACAAACATCTATCTATTAGATATTATTTGGGTCAAATTATGTGGCACCGACATCATCAGGAAGAGTTTAATTTTAGGATAAGACTGGAATGAGATAGATACATTATGAGAGATATAGATTTCAAATAATAGAGTCTTGACTTGGCCAGAGGGATAGTCATCCAGATTTCTTACATAGGCATTGATGCCCCCCTAGATAGAGGCAAAGGGAGACAAAGAAGGTAATGTTGTATTTTGCAACAAAATTTTGTTGGATCATGGTACAATTTAGGGTGATTCGAACTTTATCGAACAACATGCTTACATAGAGATAGATTCCTTAGTTTTTATCCTTCTCGTAGGCAATGTTTTATATTTTGCATCACTGATCCGGGTAAAGATTTATGTCAGAGCAATCGGTGAGACCACTATTCTCCCTTTACCTTGTTTTATCCAATAATTTTGTGATATGACTGGTGTGATGACTATTACTTATATTGATCATAGGATTAAGGTGATGAGCACTGCGGATTTTAGATTGATCAAGTATCTAGTAAACCTAGTCCTTACACAGAGAGCATAGCCACCTCCCACTATTATTCTGGTCTATTTTGATGGACCTTCAATTCTGGTCCATTATGAGGGACCGTCAGTTTTGACTGAGCCTGTTAATAGGTTGGACATTGGTGCTGATATTTAGATAGGTGAGCAGATAGTTGAGCCTGAAATTGCTACAGTTGGGGAGGCCTCAACTACATCTCCATCAGACCTATCTTCTACTTTTGAGCCAGTTGGGGCATCTTCTTTGGGTTCTCACCCTATAGTTGCTTATTTGGTTAATGTGATGCGTGAGTTTCTTAAGTACATGATTGAGCGGAAAGATGAGGTTAAATAATGCCTTACTAAGACCAAATATTACTTGGCTACATTATTTAGACAAGTAAAACCTTGCGTCTAAACTATACTTGAGATTGTTGAGGTCTGATTAGAGGAGAGGCTGAGGGAAAACACGGTACAGTTTATTCAAGAGTTGCATGTGCGGATTGATGCTTTTGAGGGTTACGTGAATTTACAATTTAGTGAGATTCATTCACCTGATATATCAGGGATTCAAAAGAAGATGGATACATTATGCAGGGAGGTGTGATTATTAGCATAGAGTTATATTCCAGTCATCCCTCCTGTCATTCCATCTTTCACACATTCAATTCCTCCTCCTCTACCTATGAGATTTTCTTTTTTGGATGAGGAGGAGGTGATATCGGTGTTTGGTACCAAGGGAGGCAATGAGGTAGAGTTACAGGACCCTACCTTGTCCTTTAATCAGGCCTTGAAAAGGGTTGATCATGATTCTAGTATGTCCTTAGTAATTGATGCACGAAGATACCCCACCACCACCTCTGTAGGATAAGCCATGAGATGTCCCAGATGGAGGAGAGTATGATAATGATTCCTAGAGTGTCCAAAGTATGTCCTCATTCTATTATTTTATGTTATAGATATGCACTAGGGACATCGCATAGTCTTTAGTTCTGGGGTGTACCACAACCGAGGGTTTTTCTTGCCATCTTTCTTTTCTTATCGATAGTGCTATCATAGTATAACTGCCTTGTTTAGGTTATGTTGTGTTTTATTGTACCACAGCCTACAACAGGGACTGGATATGATGGGTATCTCAAGTTTTCCATAGACCAAACACCACCCCATTTGCCAAGTCAAAAAAATACAACACATTAATAGAGGTTGAATTCCAAACATATAACAAGATAGAAAAGATAATCTCAAAGGAAATCTAAGATATATTGATAATCATACCTAATCCACAGTATCCACAAAAACCTTATAATAACCAAAAACCATCTATGTTGGGACAAGCCCCCAACTATAGCCAAAAATTAACTAAAGTAATAGTCTATGAAAATAGGAGACCAAAACATGAAATGAATTCTTCTGAAATATGAAAGCTCACCATATCAAGATGACTCATGGGCCTATCCAACAATTATCTATATCTGCGTAGGAAAAGCATAAGTGTTTCCAGTGCCTACATCACATGGGGATATAGTGCCCAGAGATGGTTTGCGGGTTGAGCTCTAGTATGCAACTCAGGGATTAAGGATAAAATAATTCCAAGTCAAAACCACAGTAAAATCCATATACACACAATTATGCATACATATATATAGTCATGATAGGTTAGGTAACAAGTCTTATCATGCAAGTAAACCTTATCCTGGATTATGTAGCTCAACCATCATAAAAGAAACCCACAAGCTATATCTGTTTAGCTTCTCCTACTGAAACGGCCCCAGTGCATATTGGTCGTATTAAGGAAGAATAGGGAATTCCCTAACCCCATATCATTCCAGGATATAAACACACACACATAAACACACACATATATATATAGTGTGACACGTGCACATGGTCATCAAGACCAATCTTCACATTAACAAATGTGAGTTTCTAGTACAAGTCCTCTAAGACTCACACCTTCAGAGGTTAGCTACATAACCCTAATTAAGCCCAATTTAAAACAAGTTTCACATAAACCATTTATTTAACCCTGGAATAACACATTAAGGGAACCATAGGTATTTTCATACCCTTACACATGCAAGATTACACATATATTATTTTAATTATAGTTAATCATCTTGGGGGAATGCCATGATCCTCTTTGTTCAGTAAATCAAGTTTAGGCAATTCCTCAACCTCCAGGGTTTTAATTTCAATTAACACACGGCCCATGAAGCCTTTAAGATCCATGTTAACCTTTTAACAAATTATGTATTGCAATAGTATAGGTAAGTACGTCAAATTATGTGACAAGTCATATTTCAAAACCAAGGAACAAGTGGGTTGAGGGAACATAATTTCCAAACCAATTTCAATACCAAAATCATCAACTTTAAGGGAATTCCTTGACCCCCATTCCAATTCCCACACCCATTCGCCGCATTAGTTTACAAACATTCAATTCAAAACATGAACAATTCATAATAGTCATAGAAAAATAATTTAAGACTCAACCATCACAAAACCCTCAACCATTTCAAACCCATATTCAATTTTATATCAATAATCATTTAATACAAATTTTGTAAGGAAAATAATTTTAAGGGTAGAGTTACATGCCTTAATCACTAAAAAATTTATAGAAGGAATCACCCTTAGAAGCTCTAATTGCCAACCTTAAGAAACCCTAAGTATTTTTGATTGAGAGAATTTAAGAGGGCCTTGAGAGTTGTTTTGATTATTTTATGAATGATAATAGGGTCCCCAATAGGGTTTTTAGTTGTGGGTATAATTGGGGAAAAGGTTAAATGTCTAAAGTGCCCCTAATTAAAAGATTGGAAAACTGACGCCCAGTCGTTATGGGTGACCTTACACTCGTAGGGCCACCCTACTACTCATGGAATCTAGGTGTAGGATGATAGTGTCCATGGGCACCAACTCTGGTATTACTATAGTCATTCCCTACAACACGTATTCAAACCTTACAACTAGTTAGGTCAAATCATAGGCAAGATAGAAACATTGGGCACCTTTACTAGTTAGGCTACGAGAACCACTATATGACTCGTATAAAGACTTTACAATTTTTTACCCCCAGTTGTAACCAAGGAAATAACTTAGGCATTCTTTACTGACACCCTATGATTGGGGTTCTATGATCCGTTAAGACACCTTACGACTCATATGGTGATTTGTAGGCTCGATAGTGAGTTCGATACTTTGTATTTTCCAGGGACAAAAATCAAGAGTGTTACAGTGTCATACATGTGCTATGTTTTATTTGTTTTTAAATTGGATAAAAAAAGAAGTGACCTAAGAGCAGTTGATATATTTTAACTATCTTAAAGTATTTTGAGAAAATCGAGACCCCTCCATAACAAAGAGTTTTTTTATGAACTGTGTGATATGATTGTATGTGTGGCCATTGTAAATCTTATCATGGAATTAGGATTATGGATAATAATCATAGATTATCATTTTCATGAACTAGATAGGTAGTAGCTGGTAATACATCCCTATACTCTATGTGTGTGAGATGCTTACCTAGTTTTGTTAATGCATTTAATCTAAAACTTGCCTGGTTAGTCTTGCCTTGGTTGTAGGATAGTTGGTTAGGACATGATCATAGGTTGTTTTTTAATTTAGTCCATTCTTAGCCTAAATGGTCACTAAATATGAAAATTATCTGTTGATCCCTGATTTGAGCCTACATAGAACTGGATATGAATAAAGGTCTAAAAAGATTTAAAAAAAAGTATAGTTGGGTGTGGTAAAAAGAAAAAAATGGAAAAAAGAGTAAGAGAATAAATAAATTATACCAAACCCAAATAATAAATAATAGAAAAAAGGGAGCAATAAAGGAGAAACAAAAGAAAAAAAATTATGGTTGAGAATTGGACCCCAAAAGTAATTATAGTGTCAAGGAGGGTTAGTCACTAATTCCCAAATGTAACAGACCATCCCTCAAGCCTATTTTACAAGTAGAATAAAGTCTTATATGATCCTAGTCTGACTGTCTGAAAAACTAAGGTAAAGAAAATAAGGTTAAGCTAATACTATTTTAGGCACATTGATTAGAACTTCTTTGAGAGTGTGAGTATCTTGATATCATCCCTGTATTGACATGCATGATTATAATGTGATATTGGGACTTCTTTTTGGTGAGGTTACATGGGTTGTGTTATTGGCTGCTTATCTATTCGGGTAGTGTAGCTTGCGTACTTGCGTGGTTGTTTGTTGCTAATGTAATGCCATATCTTGATTCATTTGTGTTGCATTGTTGTGATACATAGATCCACACAATGATTTTGAAAATATAGGAATAGAAGGGGTAATGTTTTGAGCTGGAATGGAGTTGAATGTCATAGGTACCTTAGGTTTCTCTTGGTTAAGAATCGTTGTATCATTTTGTTATGTGTTTGTTGCTTGAGGACATGAAAACATTCTAAGTTGAGGGTGAGATTTTCCATGGTTTCATGGAACTTTCAATGGTTAAAATTAGAAAATATGCAAGTACTTAGGTCCATTTTGTTAGATATGATGTGTTTTTGTGTTTATTTGCAGGAAACTGGGTTTTGGAGCTAAAAAGAATAAAAGGAGTGGAAGAATTTAGAAGCCCTTACTTATAAGCCTACTTACGGGGGCGTAAGTGCCACTTACACCCACTGTAAATGGCCTCATAAGTTATAAAAGAAAAGGATCTAAGAACCTTAAGTCTAAAATTTTGTTCTGACATTGATGGAGAGCCACTTACGACACTTAAGTGCTACTTACGGCAACCATAAATGGCCATATATGTATCGGAGGATGAAGATTCTGAGACTCTACAAGTGATAATTTTTGCTGACAATTATGAGGAGTCACATACGGGGGATAATTGCCATTTACACCATTGTAAGTACCATCGTGGGTAGCATCCTGAAGCTATGATGATTTTTTGACACTTACGACCCACTGAGGGGTCTATAAGTACCACTTAAAAATAGTAAGTAGTCAATGACTCAGTTTTTCTTACTTATTCTTATTAGAATTTTTAGGGTTCAAATGTAAGCTATAAGTACCTTTTTTATATTTTTGAATTAGTTTACACAGTCTTTACATTTACAACATTACATTGATTCTAAGATTCGACCTTTGATCTTGGAATTATTTTTTCTTAATTATTTTTTTGATTACTAATCTGAGATTCTTGGTTTTATTCTTAAATTATTGTGAGATTAATCTTATGCTCTCATTTATGAATTCCATGGATATTCTTGCAAACATGAAATGCCAAACCACTTCACTAGGGTTTTAGGAACTCTGGCAAAAAAACTTAGTAGAGGAAACATAAGGTCCTTCGAAATTTGTATTTATGCATGTATTGTTATCTTCTTTAGTTTATTATCTTTTTTAACTACTTCAGAGGTTAAGATCTTGCTTTTATTCGAGATCAACTTCACAAGTGAGGTTGCTATTAGGAAAAGAAGAATGCACTGGTGATTCAAGGCTACTAGTGCTCGTCTAATTAACTTGACGCCCAAAAAGAGATAGTTAATTTGGGATCAAAGACAAGGGTTAGTAAGGCGACACTCAATGACTCAAAAGGTGATGAGTGAAATTCACCAAAGGCATTTAAAATATGGTTGGTAATACATAACTTGTCAGATGCTGCATGTAGGGAATAGAGATAGTTGGATTTAGCACGATAAGTCTATGAAGTTAGGAAACCAGGGGGAACACAGTCCTAGTATTCATCTCAGATTGATTTCAACCAAATTAACCAAGATTTGTTACTAATTGATATTGTTCTCACCATATCCCCTCATTTACTTTTATGCATTTTTCTGGCTACTTCAGCAGATTCGAGAGAGATATTTGGCCTATTCCCTATGGATTCAACCCCAACCTTTGTTGGTTTACTATATTTAACATCGACCATATTATACTTCGTGGATGTATAGTTTTGGGATACATTAGTGGTTAAGAGTTGAGGTCGTCCTAGCTCTATGACTAAGGTTAGGAGAATCATAGGCCTTTCTAGTTATTATTACAAGTTTGTCAAAATTTTGCTTCTATTGAAACTCACTTGATAAGTTTGACTCAGAAGGAGGTGCCATTTATATTATCGAATAAGTGTCAGGATATCTTTTAAAGTTTAAGATACGGTCTAAGAAGAAGTGGGGCAATTCTGGTTCCTACTCTACAGCTAGTGCTTATTATCCAAAGCCAATGGGTGATTATCATTTCTAGAATATTGTGGGTCCAAGGGTACAGTGTGTCCATCCTCAGGCTGGTGAGGCTCAGTCACCTTCATCATATCCCTCTTGTACATTTTATGGTTAGGTGTATTATGATGTTTAGGAAGAGGGGGGAATGAGTTCTTTAAATGGGGTAAGATTGGTCATATACAGAGTAATTGTCTTTCTAGGGTTGTTTCTAGAGAAAATAAAATCCCTATTGCAACTTCATTGGCTCATGTACCAAAGGGTGGTACTTCTGCTTCTGGTTTTTCTATTGGACGGAACCTTCTGTATACTCTTTCCACTAGCCAGAACTATGAGGGATCCCTCAATGTTTTTTCTGGTATGCTTAAATTTTTCTCTCATGATATATATTGTCTACATGATCCCGAGTCTATTCTCTCTTATGTGACCCGTTATTTGGCTATCCATTAATATTTTGACCCTGGGTGTATTATGACTGAGTTGAAAGAATTGAAAGAGCAGTTGAGAGATCTTATAGATAAGGGTTTTATCCACCCTATAATTTCTCCTTAGGGTGCTCCAGTTCTATTTATGTGTAAGAAGGATGGGTCCCTTCAGATATGTATTGACTACCACCAATTAAACAAGGTGACCGTAAAGAATAAGTATTCTCTTTCAAAGATTAATAATCTGTTCAATCGGCATCAGGGTGCTAAGTACTTTTGTAAGATTGATCTTCATTCTGGATACCATCAGTTAAAGATTAGGGAGGTGGATATCCCTAAGACTGCTTTTCTAACCTAATATGGCTATTTTGAGTTTTTGGTGATGTCTTTTGATTTTATTAATGACTCGACAACATTCATGGATCTTATGAAATGGCTTTTCCATTAGCTTCTAAGCTTGTTTTTCATTGTGTTCATTGATGATATTTTGGTAAATTCGAAGAGTGAGAAAGATCATGTCGATCACCTTTATTTAGTGATGTAAACCCTTAAGAAGCAATAGTTGTATGCTAAATTCTCTAAGTGTGAGTTCTGGTTGAATTTTGTGACTGATCAAGGTCATGATTTTTCTAGTGAAGGGATAATGGTGGATCCACAAGAAGAGATGGTGGTTAAGAAGTGGCCTAGACCCATGACTCCAATTGATATTCTAAGTTTCTTTGGTTTAGCCAATCATTATAGAAGGTTTGTAAAGATTTTCTCTTCTATTGCTGCCACATTAACTAAGTTGACTCAGAAGAAGGTGAAGTTCTTGTGGTTTGTTGCTTGTAAGGGTACTTTTGAGAAGTTGAAGGATAAGTTAACTTCGGATTTGGTCTTGACTCTATTTGGGGGTACTAATGTTATTGTTGTCTATTGTGATGTGTCTCGAGTGGGACTGGGTAGTTTATTGATGCAGCATGGCAAGTTAGTTGCATATGCTTTTAGACAGTTAAAGGTTCATGAGGAGAATTACCCGACTCGTGATTTGGAATTGTTGGCTATGGTATTTGAATTGAAGATCTGGCGACATTATTTGAATGGGGTCATGTAGATATTTATTCTGATCATAAAAGCTTACAATATGTGTTCACTCAGAAAGAACTTAATTTTAGGCAAAAAAAGTGGCTTGAGTTGCTAAAGGACTATGACATGAGTCTCCATTATCATCCAGGTAAAGCTAATGTGGTTGCTAATGCTCTAGTAGGCTGTCCATGGGGATCTATTCCCAAGTGGACAAGGGAAAGTGGGATTTGGTGTAGGATATTCATTATTTGGCTACTTGGAGTCCGTCTCTTGGATTCCCAGGTTGGTGATGTGATTATTCAAGAGGTGGTGAAGTTATCTCTTGGTACTGAGGTAAAGGAGAAGCAAGTTTTGGACCATATCTTAATGCAAATCAAGAAGGATATAGGTAGAAAGAAAGTGATGGCTTTCAAGATTTGTGGTGATGGTATCTTGAGGTACCAAGGTAGATTATGTTTCCAAATATTGATGGGTTGTGATGAAGAATTTTGGTCAAAGATAATGAGTCACGATAAACTATTCATTTTGGTTTGACAAAAATGTATCATAATCTTAAGGAAATTTATTGGTGGAATAATATGAAGTGGGATGTGGCAAATTTTACGGCTAAGGGCATAATGTGTCAGCAACTAAAAGTGAAACACTTGAGTCCTGGTGGATTGTTCTAAGAAATTGAGTTTCCTAATTTGAAATGGGTAATAATTAATATGGATTTTGTTACCGATGTTCCACGGTCTCGCCAGTAATTTCATTTTATTTGGGTCATCGTTGATAGGATGACTAAGTCCTCCCACTTCTTTCCAGTGAGGACTAATTTCTCTTCTGAGGATTATGCCAAGTTGTTCATTGAGAATATGGTGAAGTTGTATTGTGCTTTAGTTTTCGTCATATCTGATCGAGGTACTCAGTTCTCTTCTCACTTTTATCATTCCTTTCAGAGAGGATTGGGGAATAAGGTAAGCCTTAATACCACTTTCCACCTACAGAAATATGGGCAAGCAAAGAGAACCATTCATACATTGGAGGATATGATCAAATCTTGTATGATTGACTATGGTGGTATTTAGGTTTACCACTTGCCTCTCATATAATTTTCCTACAATAATAGTTATCACTCTAGCATTTGTATGGCTCTATTTGAGGCCTTGTATGGTAGGAGGTATAGGTCTCTTATTGGGTAGTTTGAGGTTGGTGAAAATAGGTTATTTGGCATCTATTTGGTTCACCAAGACATGGATAAGGTGAAGGTGATTCGATATAAGCTTAAGACCACCCAAAGTCGCCAAAAGTCTTATGCGGATGTGAGGCAAAGGGAGTTAGAGTTTAATGTTGGTGACTCGGTGGATTGGGAAGAAAGAGAAGCTTAGTCCCCATTATATTGGTTCGTATTTGGTTTTGAAGAGGGTTGGTAATGTTGCTTATGAATTGGAGTTGCCTTCTATCTTGAGGTCCTACCATCCTATCTTCCATGTCTCGATGTTGAGGAAGTGCATGGGGTAATCCTTCAGTGGTTATTCCTTTGGAAGGTGTGGGCATTTCGATTCTTTTCCTTATGAGAATTTTCCGATAGAGATCTCAAATCGGCAAGTCTCGATTGTGGACAAAGTACGTGGTTGCTGTAAAGGTTCTTTGTAGGAACCAAAAGTATGAGGAAGCAACTTAGAAAGCCAAGGAGGACATGAAGTCCAAGTATCCATTCCTATTCCCTATTCCAGAAAATCGTTATTATGGTATGTGTGATCTAAACATCTTTAATTTTTGTCTTTGTTAATGGAAGTATGGGTGCGTTTCTGTGTTAAATCAAGCTAAGGGATGCCTTGACCCATCATTCGATGAGGAATGATCCTAAGGGGGAGAATGAAACAACCCAGGTGTTAATCTTTGAGAATTTCTGAAATTTTATCCTTACTGTCCTGACTATGACTCACCCTACGAGTCATAGTATATCTTGACGTGTCATATGACCCTAGTCGTAAGGTGTCCAGTGAATAGTGCTTGAGTTGGTATCTTGATTATGACTTGGGATCACGAGTCATAAAAACGCATGATGAGTCATAAGACTCAAATCATAGCCTAAATAACGAGTGTGGCTAAATTCTGTTCTAACTACGAGTGGCTCACTACGAATCGTAAGGACTCGTTACGAGTTGTTTTGTGCAAATCGTCGGATGTCCAGTATTTTTCCTAAATGGTTCTTGTGTTAACTACTCATAGGATCCCATTATGATTCGTATTAGTTGAGTTGCAGGGTCAACAATGTGTATTAACCCTTGAAGCAGTCTTGGATACGACTCGTGGTGATGAGTCATAACAAAACTGTCATGACTTGAACCAGGGTCTAGCCATGACAGGTATCTCAAGTCCACCGAAGATCGGAGACCTCCCCTGTGCACCTAACCAAACCACACAGTATCCCCAATGTCAAATGAATTCCAAACATACAACAAGATAAGCTCAAAGAGTAAATGATACATTTATGACCAATAACCGGTAATCGGCCAAAACATCCGACCAACATTACCCAAGTCCATAGTAATAGAAACAATGCCTTCTAACAAAAGAACCAAAAACCAATCTTGGTCGGGACATGTCCCTGACTCTGAAAGATGACAATGAAAATGATACTGTTAATGATAATCAAACTCTCGACTCTATTCTATGATAAGAACTGATGATATGTCTAAGTCTTCCGAAGTATGGAAGCTCACCACTTTATCAAAACGAACCGATGAACTGAGCAGATCAATCTAACTCTATGCAAAAAAGTAGACTTGTCTTTAGACCCTGCATCGTGGTAGGATACAACATCCATTGATGGTTAATTGTGTGAACAATAGAATGAAACTAAGGGATAAGGAAGCAAAATAATTCCATACTCAACGCTTCAACATCAGTCCAAATCCAATGCATGTAATCATATACAAATACATTAAAATACATCACGCGCTAGGATAGGGAACAAGGCTTAATAGACACTTTAAAACATTATCTTGGAGTGTGTAGCTCAAGCGTCATAACATACTAAGGTACCCACAGTCTATATGGGCCCAACTCTCTCCCAGCTGGTAAGGCCCAGTGCGTGTAGCCGCATGAACTAGAGGGCATAAATATGCATTATGGGGGACTCAAACCTCCTAACATATCAAGGTATCACTAGAACCAATCTAATATAATGTGGGAGACTTAAACCTCCTAATTATATGATAATAATAAGGGAGACTTGAACCACCCGGTCGTGTAGACCCCCGCGTCGGCAACCGTTGTTTCTAGTAGAGATCCCTTGGGACCTCCACTTTCACGGCTCTGCTACACAACCCTCATTAAAGTACAATTTAAACAATTATCACATATTTCTATTTATTAAATCATGACATACATTTAGGCATACATAGTTGGTATTGTCATACCAACTACACTTGCTAGGTAACATCAACATGCCACGTAGAATTCATAACCCCCTTTGGTTCAATTTCACATTACCTTGGGGAATTACACAACCCCATAAAGTTCAATTCAAATTCAATATGCTTCATTACCCATTTTACATTATGAAACATCTAAAGAGTAGTTTAACCTACATAATTTTAATATTCAAAACAAATTCCACAATATGGGTTGAGGTTAGGTCATAACCACTTCAAATGTCACAAGTTTGGAAAATCACAATCCCTAGTTCATTCACCACTCTCATGCATCAAATTGATTTTAAAACCACCATATAAACGTAACCCATGCAGGAACAAACATGAAACATCACATAAACAGCAGTTATTTAAAACCCTCAGCCCATGTGTTCAAAACCAACCTCAGTACCATCTGAAAAACACTTTAAAACTTATGGTTTTAGCAAATTAATAATTAGGTATGAGTAACATGCTTGAAATACCAAGTTTCACAAAAGGAATTCCACCCATGAGCCTTTGGATAACCTACTTCATGGAAACCCTAAGTTTGGTTGCTTGAGAAAATTTGAGAGAACTTTGGAAGTCTTTCAGTATGTTAAGAATGAAATTTAACCCAGTTAAATGCTTTATGGACATGGGGTTTTAATAGGGTAAAGAGGGAATTGTCCAAAATGCTCTCAAATTAAAAGCTGAAATTTAGTCATCAATGTTACGGGTCACTATACGACTCATATTGACTCATTATGACTCTTCACCATGAGTCATAACCAAGAGAATCTCCAAGGCACTCACAATCTGTTGACCCTATGACTCAACTAATTTGGCTCATAATAGAACCCTATGACTCGTAGGGTCCAATCGCAGTCAACACATAACCCATTTAGGGTAAATACTCGACACCCTGTGATTTGCACCCCACGACTCATAACATGTCCTTACGAGTCATAGTGAACCACTCGTACTCAGAGCAGAACTTTGCAACATACTAATTTGGTAAGGACTAGGGTCCCTAGGACCCACCAAGACTCCCTACGAATCATAAGGAGATTCGTAGTCAGGACAGTAAAGATAAAATTTCAAAAAAATTCAAGGACCAAAAATCCGAGGCACTACATACTCCCCCATAGGATTATTCATCTATGAATTACAAGACAAGTCATTTATTAGCACGATTTGACTTCACACATAATTACTCTTAATTTTAACAAAGACTAAAAATAAAGATATTAAAGAATACATATACCTCAAGCACGACTGTCTATAATAGGGAACAATAATGGA
Source organism: Capsicum annuum (assembly GCF_002878395.1). NCBI lineage: Eukaryota > Viridiplantae > Streptophyta > Magnoliopsida > Solanales > Solanaceae > Capsicum > Capsicum annuum. Next base: position 148,857,725 of record NC_061120.1, on the reverse strand, counting down.
TAATTGGACTTCATGTCCTCCTCAACTTCCAACATAGCTTCCTCAACCTTTTGTCTCCTCCAGAGAACCTTTATCGATGCCACATCCTTGGTCCGCAACAGATGGACTCGCATTTCCAAAATCTTAACCTGGACTTCTTTATAAGACTAGGAATCTAAAATACCCACCTCCTCCAAAAGAACAACCATCGAAGGATCACCCACGCACTTTCTCAATATCAAAACATGAAACATCGGATGAATGGAGCTCAAACTAGAAGGAAACTTTAATTCAAATGCAACATTACCAACCCTCTTCATAACCAAGTACAGACCAACATAACGAGGATTGAGCTTTACCTTCTTACTAAACCGCATCTCCCCCTTAATGGAAGACACCTTAAAGAACACCCAATCACCAATACTAAAATCCAATTCCCTTCGGCTCACATCCGCATCAAACTTTTGGAGGCTTTGGGCGATCTTAAGCCTATCCCAAATCTCCTTCACCTTGTCCATGGATTGGTGAACCAAATTGAGTCCAAATAACTTACTTTCACAATCTCAAACCACCCAATAGGAGACCTACACCTCCTACCATATAAGGACTCAAATGGAGCCATACTAATGCTAAACTGATTATTATTGTTGTACGCAAATTTTATAAGAGACAAGTGGTCAACCCAACTACCACCAAAATAAAAAAACACAAGCCCAAAGAATATCCTCCATAGCTTAAATAGTCCTTTTTGCTTACCCATTCATGTACTAGTGGAAAGCAGTACTAAGGGCTACCTTTATCCCCAACCGTCGCTGGAAAGACCTCCAAAAGTGAAATGAGAACTGAGTACCCTAGTTAGATAATATGGAAACTAGAGTATCATACAACTTCATGATCGCCTCAATGAACAACTTGTCATCATCCTCGAAAGAGAAATTAGTCCTCACTGGTAAGAACTGATCAAACTTAATCATCCTATCCATGATGACACAAATCAAATCATCTTGATGGCAAGATCATGAAACACCGATAACAAAATCCATATTAATTATCTTTTATTTCCACACCAGTGGCCCAATCTCTTGACTCAACCCACCGGCCCTTATGTTCTCCACCTTCACTGACAAACCATGCACTTAGCCATAAAATTGGCCACTTCCTCCTTCATATTACTCCACCAATAAATCTTCTTAAGATTATGATACATTTTTATCGAACTGGGATGAATAGTATACTATGACTCATGAGCTTTAGCCAAAATTATTCCTCGTAACTCATCGATATTGGGAGCAGACAACCTCCCTTGGTGTCTCAGGATACCATCACCACCAATCTCGAAAACCCTCACTTTTTGCTACCAATATTATTCTTGATTTGCATCCATACAGGATCCAACATTTGTTTCTCCTTCACTTCGGCACTAAGAGATGACTTTTGCACCTCTTAAACAATCATTCTACCATCCTCGGAATCCAAAAGTCAAACTCCAAAATTTTCCAAACAATGAATATCCTTCACCAAATCCCGCTTTTGTTTGTCTACATGAGATAAGCTTCCCATGGACAACCTGTTAAGAATATCAAAAACCATGTTAGCTTTACTTGAATGATAGTTAAGACTAATCTCATAGTCCTCGAGCAATTCATAATATCTCCTCAGCTTGTGTTTTAGCTCCTTCTGAGTGAACAGGTATTGCATGCTTTAATGATCAGAATATATATATCAACATGGACCTCATACAAATAATGACTCCAGATCTTTAATGCAAATACCACAACTAATAATTCCAAGTCATGAGTTAGATAATTCTTCTCAAAAACTTTCAATTGTCTTGAGACATAAGCAACCACCTTGCCATATTGTATCAACACACAACCTAGTCCCACTCGAGATGCATCATAATAGACAACAAAACCATCAGTGCCCTTAGGCAGAGTCAAGACCAAATTCTAAGTCAACTTATCCTTTAGTTTCTTGAAACTACCCTCACAAGCATCAAACCATAAGAATTTCACCTTCTTCTGAGTCAACTTAGTCAATAGGGCAACAATAGAAAAGAAAATCTCCATAAACCTTCTATAATAACCACTAAACCTAAGAAGCTCTAAATGTCAGTTAGAGTCATGGGTCTAGGACACTTCTTAACGACCGTAACATCTTATGGATCCACCATGATCCCTTTACTTGAAACAATATATCAAAAATAAGTCATAATAATTAAACAAAACTTACATTTAAAAATTTCACGTACAATCATTGATCCCTTAGGGTTTGCAACATAAGGCAAAGGTGATCGGCATGATTTGCCTCACTCTTAGAATACACCAAAATATCATTGCTAAACGTGATCACAAACAAATCCAAGAACTATCGAAAAACCTGATTCATAAGATTCAGAAATGTTATCGGGGCATTGGTCAAACCAAAGAACATCACCAAAAACTAAAAATGACCATATCGAGTTTGAAAAATATTTTTAGGGATATCCATCTCCCTAATCTTCAACTAATGGTAAATCAACCAAAGATAAATCTTAGAAAATAACTTAGCACCATGAAGTTGATCAAAGAGATCATCAATCCTCGAAAGCAGATACGTATTCTTTAGGGTCACCTTATTGGATGAGTGGTAATCAATACACATTTGAAGGGACCCATCCTTCTTACACACGAAATAATAGAAGCACCCTACAAGGACACACTAGGAAAGATAAAACTCTTAGCCAGAAGATCTTTCAACTGCTCCTTAAGTTTTTTCAACTTAATCAGAGCCATTCTGTAAGGAGATATAGAAATAAGATGAGTGTTCGAAAGAAGATTAATTCCAAAGTCAATTTCCCTGTCGGGATGAAAACCAAGAAGATCATCAAGGAACACCAAGGGAAATTTATGGACTACAAGGAAAGTCTTCAAAGAAGGACCTTCAAATCTAGAATCTTTAACAATCACTATGCTATAGAGGCACCCTTTAGAAACCAATTTCTGAACTCTAATATATGAAATGATCCTTCCTTTAGGTACTATAGAACTACCTTCCCATTTGATTACTGACTCATTTGGAAAATAGAAACTGACCCTTTGGGTCCGACAATCAAGAGAGTCGTAGTACAATTATAACCAATCCATCCCCAAAATCATATCAAAGTATAACATGTCCAACTTTATCAGATCTATCAAGTTGTCCTTACCATAGACTGATATTGCACAACCCATATAAACTCTTCTAGACATAATGGAGTCAGTCATTGGGGTGGACACAAAAAAAGGGGTCTAAAATACATTTAGGATCAAAGACAAAATGGATAACCACATAAGGGGTGACAAAAAAGATAGTATACCCAGGATCAAGTAAGTAATATATATCACAAGAGAAAAGTTTGAGCATACCAGTAACAACATCGAGGGAAAACCCTAGAATCTAGGTGAGTGGAAAGAGTGCATAGACTATTCTGACTAGTGCCAGAGCCAGAAGCAAAAGTGGCATCCTTTTGTGCAGGATCTTATAAAGTAGTGATAGGAATCTTATTTTCCTTAAAAACGACCTTAGAAGGATAATCCCTCAGCACATGACCAATCTGACCATATTTAAAGCACTTGTTTCTCCCCTCTTCAAAAACACCATTGTGCACCTGACCATAAAATATACAAGCAGGATATGATAGTGCTAACTGAGCCCCACTAGCCTAAGGCTGGGGTCTTGGTTCCCTAAAGCCACTATTACACCGAGAATGATGATTATTTGATGGCTTTGGATAAGGTAAACTAGCTGTGGAGTAAGATTCACCATCTCTACCACTTTGTTGCAAACCTCCACCCTATTTCGAGTAGCAAAACTTCTTACTCTACCTTTCTTTCATCTTTGCTTACTTCTTCTTTTCTTCTTCCACTTGTTGCATATACAAAACAAGTCTCAAGAAGTCTATACCCTTATTCAATAAGGCATCCTTGCTCTCTAAGATCAATTCACAGAATAACCCAAAGGTAAACTTCCCCATTCTAGCGTTCATACTAGACACCAATTCAGGATCATAGCATGATATTTGATAAAACTTCAAGGCATACTCTTTTACTGTCATCCTTACTTGTTTCAAGTTCACAAATTCCTCAGCCTTCGCCTCCCTCAACTCTTAAGGAAAAAATTGATCAAGAAAAGTATTAGAGAAGTCATCCCACAAAGAGGACTCTCTATCATCGCCCCTAAGTTTCTCCCACTCTTCATATCATTGGTTTGCTACATCCCTTAACTAATAAGAAGCAAACTCTACACCCTCCACATCAGTAGCATGCATCACACAAAATATCTTTTCCATCTAATCAATAAAAATTTGAAGATCTTTCTTAACTTTAGAACCAATAAAAGTAGAAGGACTCAACCTCATAAATTGGCCAACTCTAGTGGCCTCAGAGGATGGAGAAACAAAAGTAACACACTCAATCTAGGAGGCCACCAGCTGGGTATGCAAATAAATTAAGCAAAACTCAGCATTAAATATACCAACCTCAGGTACTTGATAAAGGATAGGGGGAACTGATGGAGCTGCATTAGGGCAATTAGAAACAACGACCCTAGACTAGGTCTGAACTCTTAGAGTAGGATGAGCACCATCCATATTGTCCTTAGATGGTACAGAAGAGTTCACACGAGCATCAAATCTTCTGGGAGGCATGATATGAAAAACGAATATATGGGAATTAGAGGAGATTCAATACCTTAGACTCTATAGATTGAAAATAGAACAACAAGAAAGGGAAACATTCCTAAATTTCTTGTAGCCTTTCCCTTATGAGTATGGCATGCTACACACCCATAAAAGAGACTCTACTTGACATGACTTTATTGGACACCCAATGACACCAAACCTAGGCTCTAATAGAATTTTTGTCACCACTCAAACTAGGGACTAGTTGTGACAGGTGTCTCAAGTCCACTGGGTACCAGGGACTACCCCTATGAACCTAACTAAACTACATAATATCCCTAATATCGGGTGAATTCTGAATATATAACAAGATAAGCTTAAAGAGTAAATGATATATCTATGACCAATAACCAGTAACTGGCCAAAACATAAACCAATATCACCTAAGTCCACAAAAATCCAAATAAAACCTTCTATCAAAAGAACCAAACACAAGTCTTGGTTGGAACATATCCCCAAATTCGACAGATGACAATGACAATGCTAATGTTAATGATAAAGAAACTCTCAACTCTAGTCTATGATAAGAACTAATGAAATGTCTATGTTTTCATAAGTATGGAAGCTCACCACTTTATCAAAACAAATGAACAAACAGAGATAATCCACCTTACTCTACACAGAAGAAGTAGACTTGTCTTCTAACCATACATCATGTGGGGTTACAGCATCTAGAGATGGATAGTGGTGTGAACACTAGCATGAAACTTAGTGATAAAGGAGAAAAATAATTCCATAGTCAATGCTTTAAAATCTATCCAAATCCAATACATATAATCATATGTAAATAGATAATATACATCACGTGTTGGGAAAAGATTGTGTATCTTAACCATCATAACATACTAAGGCACCCACAGGCTATATGGGCCCAGTATTCCCCAGCTATTAGGGCCCCAGTGAGTATGGTCACATTAACCATAGGGTATACATATGCACTATGGGGGACTTGAACCTCCCAGTATATCATGGCTATACGAGCATCAAATCATGAAATATAATATGGGGGACTCAAGCCTCCCAATCATATGACAATAATAAGGGTACTCAAACCATCCGGTCATGAAGACCCCTAGGTCGAGAACTGTAGTTTCAAGTAGAGATCCCTTGAGACCTCCACTTTTAAGACTCAACTACATAAGCCTCAATAAAACCCAATTAAAATAATTATCACACATTCCCATTTATTTAACCATGACACACATTTAGGAATACATTGTTGGTATTGTCATACCAACTACACTTGAAAGGTACCATTAACATGCCACACTAATTACCACACTTAGGGGAATTTACTACCCTCTTTGGTTCAATTTCATATTAGTTTGGGGAATTACATAACCCCATAAAGTTTAATTCAAAATCATTATGCTTCATTACCCTTTTTACATTATGAAATAGTTCAAGAGTAGTTTAATGTGCATAGTTTTCATATTCAAAAAAAATTCCATAATATGGGTTGAGGTCAAGTCATAACCACTTCAAAAGTCACAAGTTTATAAAATCACAATCCCTAGTTCATTCACAATTCTCATTCATCAAATTTATTTTAAAACCAGCATATAAACATAACCCTTGCAGGGAAAAATATAAAACATCACATAAACAACAATTATTCAAAACCCCCAACCCATGTTTTCAAAACCAACCTTAATACCATATGACCAACACTTTAAAATTTTTTATTTTAGCAAATTAATAATTACAGAAGAGCAACATGCCTAAAATACCAAGTTTCACGAAAATAAATTCACCTTTAAGCCCTTAGATGACCTACTTCTTGGAAACCTTAAGTATGGATACTTGAGAAAATTTGAGAGAGATTTCAAAGTGTTTGAGTACATTAAGAATGAAATATAAATCCCTTAAGTGCTTTATGCACATGGGGTTTAATTGAGTAAGGAGGGAATTGTCCAAAGTGCCCTCAAATTAAAAATTGAAATTTAGTCATCAATGATTATGGGTCACTATACGAGTCGTATAGACTCATTATAACTCTTCACCATGAGTCATAACAAAGATAATCTCCAAGGAACTCACAATCTGTTGACCCTATGACTCAACTAATATAACTCATAATGGGACCCTGCAACTCATAAGGTCTAGTCATTATCAACACAGAACCCATTTGGGTGTACATTATACACCCTACGATTTGCACCCAACTACTTGTAATAAGTCCTTATGACTCATTAACAGTGCCCAAGCACACACGCAAGTGTACGTGGTCTTATCATGTAGTAAAGTGGCCTTCAAGAAGCCAAGTATCGATCCCAAATAGACTTGATTTAATTATAATTCTATTTTAGTTTACAATTTAGGTTTAATTGATGCAAACGTAACCAAAAAGAGAGTTTGTTATTTTGTAAACAAGGAAAAGTAAATAATACGTAAAGTAAAGATCTTGTAACAATCAATAGGAGAAAACCCAAGGTTAAAGCACTTTAAACAATCATACTATGTTATTGAATTTCATTTGTTAAGTTGCTTATCATGGTTGTAGATTCATAGGGTCAATGGCAAGATCATGGTTTCACAACCTCTAATCCTTTACCTAAGTTAAACCTTACAACTACATCATTAAGTGTTAACGTAATAGTTCAATTAGGTTTTGAAAGCTATCATCCGATATGTGAATCAAGTATGGTATCTAAGTACATCCCTGTACTAGGTACTAATTTGAATTTCTTATTTCATAAAGAAATACAAACCATATTTTTTTCATCTCCATAGTCTAACCCCTATTGCCTCTCCTCGAGTTCAAAAGGTAGACAATTGATGTATTCTAAGGGTCGTAAATCCTCAAATTAGTTAAATCAAAGATGAACATACAACCAATAATAATAAGAAAAATTAATGAACTTAATTCAAATCAATAGTACTTATATCTTTGGCTTTAACCCCGGAAAAGGGTGTTTAGCCATGCAAAGTCATAATCATAATCACAAAGTGGTAATTATCGACTAAAAATGTGAATGAACTAAATTAAATTATAAAAACTTAATAAAAAAGTTACAGCAACCTTTTTCTCTCCAAAATATGTCCAAAGATATGTAAAAATATGATACAAGATGTATTTATAGTATAAGAGTAAGCTCATTCCATGTTGGACAAGAAAACCTTCAGCTATTGAGCCCGGGACTGGGTAGGGCATCACCCTGGGTTTATCCCTCCTCCAAGCAAGGCGTCGCTCTGGCTATAGCCCAGCTCCAGGTGGGGCGGTGCCTCCAAATTGCCCTACATCTCTAGAAATTACTCTCCAAATTTTGGTTTAGTGTTGAGTCTCCCCTCTTGATCCCTTGTCTTTTGGCATCTTTCTCATGAATTCTAAGCCTCTTTAACATTAAAATATCATCATATTTAGCTCCAAAAGCATCCTACATCATCACACCACATGAATTAAGAGAAAAATATAACACTACATCCATAACGACGAATCAAAACAAGAGCTAAGCTAATCTATTTCTCATTGATCACTGCTGGAAATTACCCCTACGGTAATGAACATTTTGGTGAAGGTTAACAAAGCATTGCAATAGGTGGTCTATTGCAACGGTTTCAAGTGTTGCCAAAAATAATTGTTCTGTTAGCTATAATTTAACACTATAACCATCACTTTTGATATTAAGCGTTGCAATAGATAAATAAAATAAGTTATAGCAACGGATATTTTATTCCCTCCATTTTCACTGAAAATTATATTATGTCCGCCAAAAAAAATTTTTTAATTAAACTCTTTTCTCTAAAAATTTTAAGCTTAAACGACTCCGGAATGGACTTTCAATGAGTAAATTGCAAAATCGCTAAAGTGTTCTGTGGACTTTCAATCGATGGCTTGTGTGGAGATCATCGATGATTTTTGGAGATTTTGCTATTACTCTGTGAGATCTGGTAGTTGTAGTAAATCATTGACGCGGAGATCATCGGCGTGGAGATCATCGGCAATTCCAAGGAATTTTTGCATTCATTATCAGTAAGTTCTCACACAACTTTGACCTAATGTTTTAGGATTTTTCTTTTGTTTAAAATTTTTTCTTTAATTTCTGTGTTTATTATTAGTCGACTTCTTGCTTTTGTTTCTTATAGCTTGATTCAAAGTTTGCAAAGTTAGATCTGGCTTTGATTTTTTTGTTGAACATTTGACTTTAGTGATAAGTTTAGTTTGAGTTTAATTAGTGGGCCTGTTAATTTGTTGTTATTTTGTTGCTCTGTCATCGGTATGAGATTTTGGGTTTTGAGTTAAGAAGCAATTTAGTTTTGTTTAATAATTGAGAACGTATGCTTGATGGAAATAGTAATGATGGGTGTTAATTCTTGATTGAATGTTGTTGTCAAAGTAAAAGATGGGATGTTGGTTTAAGACCAAGCAGTTAAATCTCATCAATTAGGAGGAGTACATATAAGTTGATACTAAAAAAATAGAACAATATGAATGAGGAATATGTTGTAGATTAAAAAGAACTTATTGATGCCACTAAGGCTATTTACTCAATCCACAACTTAATAAATAAACAGATAGTGAAAGAACTAGGAGTTATTATGCATAAATAAAGGTCATAGTAGCAGATGGGAAATATATGATCAGTGGTTCAGCGTGTAAAGGGTCTATGCCTAGACACTCTTACCCCCTCCCAGAACCCTCTTTCTCTTTAAGCTCCTAGTTTTCTCAACACTTAAATCATTCAAGTTGAATGGAAACAAGTTCCTTAACACTTTTATTTATTGTTGTTACCAATTATAAAGAGAAAAGATCATAAAGTAAAACCAACAGAAAACTGGTCTACTGGTTCATTCTTTTTTCTTATAATAAGGTATAATATTGATGTTATACTACTTTACTACATCGCTAGAAAAACTTAGCTACCATGCTATGGACGATAGAATAATCTTGCTTGAATATTTATTTTGTAGAGCAGCCCATGGGATTTCGTATGACCCCTAAGAGGTTGGGTTGATCAAGCGTCCAAAAGCATATTAAATATATAAACTGGAAAGAACATATTCAATATAAAATGACCAACACACAATACTTAGCATGGTGTTTCTTCAGCAAGAGAGTTAGGCACTTGCTTTTAAGTTTCAATTTTGTCCAGATTCGTCCTTATCATCCAGTTGACCTGATGTTTCTTCCTGTTTGTTCTCAATCATTTTTGGTAGTTCTTTTTAGTTGTGATGCTTTATTCCTACTATTGATAGCTTGGTTCCTGGACAATTTTTATGGGCTCATTCTTTCTATCACTTGGCTCGCAACATGATACTCTTTGTCTGTAAAGCATTGTCAGCAGAAGTGGAGTCCTTATGTTTGAAGGTGATCCAAGGATCATAATTTTATCTACAATGTGAGAATCTTTCACTTTTTTCAGGAAAATTATTTCACTTTAATGAAAATTGTAGTGGTTGGCCATAAAATTGCTAATAGTAGCCCTTCTGAGCATTGCCAACAAGTATAGCTAAGAGTTGTTAATTATGAAGTATAAGGCGGACAGGTGTAAGGCCAAGAATAAAGCTTCAATGAATTCAAGTATCTAAAGTACTTCTATAGTGATCTCAGTTCTTTCATAGAAGTCCCATTATGAAACAAGTTAAGTTGACATTTCAATTGTTTTTTCTTTTCACATATAATTTTAGTGTTTGACATTTCTTGTAATTACTTAATTCAGGTTCAAGAAGAGTATTGAATTTAATACAAGGACATAAGCATGACAAAATAAAAGCAAATAAAGTCATTAATTATTAAAAGTATATTCCCAAGTGAATCATTAAGTTATTAGATTAATGAGCATGTTTAGACACACATCAACCATGCTAATCTACTTTGCAAGTCAAAATTCTACTCATATGTGCTCGGGGTTGATTTGCATGCATCTCAATTAATCGAATGCTTTTGAATTTCAATTTTTTACTCGTGTTGTTTGACATGTAAGAAAAGATTTAAAATTATTGGAATTTTGTAAGGTTTTGTCTAAATAGGTATTGTAATTTTCAAGATTGGATTTTTTTTTTTACGTTTACTTCACTTTACATTTGAAGATTTTTTTTATTTTGGGATATAAATATTAACTTCATATTTTAGCTTAGCATAAATCATAATTTTGGTGATTTCGGTGTGTTATATAGTATTTTAATGGATAGTGAAGATAAAAGTTGGATGAATTATTTAATATGGTCTGATGAATTCAAGCATGGAGTGAAATATTTTCTTGAAAAGGCATTTGAACGAGCTACTCAAGGAAATGAGATATTATGTCCTTGTGGAGACTGCAAGAATCAACATTGGTGTTATAGAGATAGTGGAGGATCACTTGCTTTCTAGAGGGTTTTTTCCTAGTTACACCAAATGGACTTTCCATGGAGAAAGCGCTTCCTTGAGAAATACACATCATTCAATCAATAATGATAAAGGTTATAATATGCGTGATAATATTAATGGACTACTTCACGACAAGTTTAGAAATATAGATATTGAATCGAGGCATAGATAAGGAGTTGAAGAACGATTACCTGAAGATGAAACTAAACTTTTTAAATTATTGAAGGAATGAAAACAACAATTATATCTAGGGTGTGAGAATTTTAGTAAGCTAAGTTTCACTATTTGGTTGTTCTTGTTTAAATCAATGCATGGGTTGAGTAATGCAACATTTTCATATCTCTCAGTGTTGATATAAAAGGCCTTTCCCTTTGCTTAGATACCAGAATCTTTCAATAAGGCTAGAAATGTGATAAGAGATTTGGGTCTTGATTATGAAAAAATACATGTATGCCCTAATGATTGCATGTTATTCTGGAAGTACAATGAGAAAGCTGAGATTTGCTCTGTATGTGGGACTTCTATATGGAAGAGTGTTGGTGGTGCCTTAACCAATGCAAGCTCTAAAATTCTTGCAAAGGTTTTAAGACACTTTTCCTTAAAGTCTAGGCTTCAGAGGATGTTCATGTGTCCTAAAACAAATGTTGCAATGAAATGGCATACAAATGAATGACCGAATAACGGAAATCTAAGGCATCCCGCTGAAGGCCAAGCATGGAAGGATTTTGATTGTTTGTATCCAGACATCTATAGAGATCCTCGTAATGTTAGGTTAGGTCTCTCAAGTGATGGTTTCAATACATTTTCAACCATGAGTATTTCTCATAGCACGTGGCTTGTTATGCTGATGAGCTATAATTTATCACCATGGATTTGCATGAAGACGGAGTATCTTATGTTATCAATGATCATTCCAGGACCATCTTCTCCTGGAAATGATATTGATGTGTAGTTGCAACTACTACTTGATGAATTAAATGAACTCTAGGAATCTGGAATAGATACATATGATGCTGAAACCAAATAAACATTCAAAATGCGTGCAACCTTAATGTGGACAATTAGTGATTTTTCAGCATTAGCAATGCTTTTAGGATATAGCACTAAAGGAAAATTGGCATGCCCTGCTTTCAATCATAATACATGCTCTCAATATCTCAAACATAGTCGAAAGATGTGTTATTAGGGTCATCAGAGATTTTTACCACTTAATCATCCACTGCGAAAAGATAGGTAGTCATTTGATGGTAAGGAGGAACATAGACCAGCACCCATTCCTTTGTCGGGTATAAAAATTCTTTAAGAGTTGTGTGAATTCAACAATATTTTTGGAAAGGGAAAAAAGAAAAGGTCTCGAGATAATAAGGGTCCTTGGAAGAAAAGATCTAGTTTATTTGAATTTGATATTGGTCGGATAACAAATTGAGGCTCAATCTTGATCCAATGCATATAGAAAAGAATATATGTGCTAGTTTGCTTGGGTCTTTATTGGATAAAGATGGAAAGTCAAAGGATCATGTAAATTCTTGATATGACCTATAAGAAATGGGAATACGGAAAGAGCTACAACCCGTAGAAAATAGCAACGAAAATGTAAGTTTGGCTCAATCTTCATTCTCCATGGAACCGAAATTGAAAAAATTATTTTGCAGATGAAGAAGAAGAAGAAGAGAACAGGCTACATAAATGCAAAGGAAAAGAATCAAAAGCAGAAGTAGAAGTCAAACAACGTTCCACCTATATATCAAGTACCAAAACATGTACAACAAGTGCCAATAATATCTCAAGTATCAAAACAAGTATAATAGGTGTCTTCGGATTCCACCTCTCTTGCAGCACCAGTAGAGAAGCAAGTGCGACAAGAATTGCCAGACTCCACTATTCTTGTATCACAACCCACAGTTGAATGAGTGCAGCAAGATCAGTCACAACTTCCTAATTTACAAGTAAATGAACAATCTAGAGAAGGCAAGAATATATTTCTTTTAGTTCATACTATTTCAAAAATTGTCTATATATTAATAATTTTATTGTTAATATTATTGTAGGCCCTTCAACTAATAAAAGAAAAAGAGGCGCTACACAAATTCATGCAGTACATGGATGGACTGACCATCAACTAATAGTGCTACATGAGTTAAACCAGCCTATTGGTCCAACTAAAGCAGTGGCCACTGAATTTTCCAGCTTTCTTGGCACATTGGCAAGGAATGGGACATTTTTCCCTCTTAATCTCAGTTGGACAAAGTTGAAGACACATAATGATATTTGGAGCTATATTCAGGTTCTAAGTTCTCGATATTTTGATTTCTATTTGAATGATTTTAAAAGTTTTTACACTAACCCAATTTAACCAAATTATAGAAGAAATATGACATTCCCAACATCGGGAAAAATTAGGCTATGAGATCAATTGATGTTGTGTTTAGAGGGTATAAGTCTATACTCAAGAAAGATAATTTTTATTCCTACACCAATAATGAAATTTAAAGGAAAAAAGGCCTAGCACTATTTCAGAACCAGTATTTGAGGATCTTTTTAAGTATTGGAATTTTGAAGAAGCTGAGGTATGATATCAATATGGACAACTGTTATGTTATTGTTAACATACATTTATTATTGAATATATCACGCCTGATCTTCCTTTTGATGTTGTTCTTTCTTTTGATATAAGTCATCAAATTTTATGTGTTTAAACCTTTACTACCTTGATCTATTAATTAAAAACTTTTTCATAAATATTGACTTGCAGGATACATCCAAGACTAACAAATAAAATAGAAAAAGGTTTAAGTATCCACACACGATGGGCAAAATAAGTTTTTCTCTAATCCGCGAGGTTTGGTGTTTTCTCATATTGTAACTAGGAACTTATTAACTTTACTTGATAATATTTTAATGCTGACTTACATATAAATAGGGAAAAAAAAGAAAAATTTTGGTGCTTTTTCAAATAAGGTATTCTTTGTGGCTACTAGAAGAAGGAAACCTGATCGAGTATATAAGGACACATCTAAAGAGATTACAAAAAAAATAGTATATTCAAAATTGATCAAGATCATTGTTTTCTTAACAATAAATCAACTAAATTTACTTGCTCTTGAATCTGATGTGTAGGTTGAATAGAAAAAGTAGAGACTCAAGAAAGTGAAGATGGAACTCAATCAACTAATTCATTCATAATAGTTATGGGGCCTGATCATCCTGGTCGAGTAAGACTATTGGGATGCGGGGTTACCAAGTCTCTTTTGAAACAAAAATCAAGTGATTCTGGATCCTCTTCAAAAGTTGATAAACTGGTGGAGAAGATATTGGATGAGCTAGAAGAAAGGATGCAACAACAAATATAGGAAAAATTTAATGCTCAAAGAGATTTCATTGAGCGAGATGTTACAATGAACATCATTGCATAATTTCAGCATCTAATTCCAGGATTAACACTTGATCCTAATATGCTAGGATTCAATGTCCATTCGTTGGGAGAAATGGTTGCTAATCAACCAATAAACAGTCCATCTGTTGGTAGTAATAATCAAGGTCAGTCTTCATTTCTTGATCTATTGGTAGTAATAATGGTTGTTCTATTTAAGTATTACTCACACAAGTATTGTATAATAATTATGTTAGTATATCTATTGCTTAAAAAATATGGAAGCATAGTATTTTGTTTGAGGATCAGATTGTCTTGTAGACATGTTTTTCAGATTTAGATTGATATGGTTTTTTGTAAACCAAGGAAAACACCCTCGGACTCCACTTTAGGAAGTTCTTAAAAGTAGTATTAGTATCAAGCTCTCAGCTATTGGAATCTGGTAGTCTCAAGCCTAGTAAACTTAAACAATTACTAAAAGTTACTGCATAGAGGGAAAAGATTAGACTTTGGGTTTTTGTTTATATTTGTTAGTTTTGTTATGAAAATTGTTTCATTAGCGTAGGGATGAAAGTTATTTGTGTTTCTAATTTTTACTAATAAACTAGGTACATCCACCACTTCTAGGCAGTTGTGTTGGATTCAAAATTAAAACTAATGGGTTCCCTCAAATATGTTGTAGCTAATCAATGCTCAAAGAGGATCCATGTTCCGTTAAGAAATTTGCTTGTAAAACAGATATCAGTGATACTGGTGATGTTGACATGAAAGGAAGTGGCTGTACTAAAAATTCTGATTGTAATATTGAACCTTGAAATCTCTCATTTACTACAGATAGTCCTTCTGGCCTACACTGTTGATAACTGCTACTAGCTTGATTCCTCTCTGTCCTTGGAGGTGGAAATGAGCTTAAACCAGTGGAATATAGTTCAATTGTTTGTCTTGGTAGAATATTTAGAGTCACATTATTCTTGGGCATATGGAACCTAGAAAATCCAATTTCTACTATATCTTTTTTAGTGATCTCATGTACTTCTCTGGAATTTGATCTTGGTGGTTCTCTACAATATGCAACCTCACAGTTTTCATCAACATAATCATCGAACACATCAAATATGTTAATAGATTTGTTAGGTAATACAATTACTATATGTCCTTTAATTGAAGTAATAGTACCAGTTTCTCCTTCCTTACCACTAAAAACAACTTTAACATACTCACTGAGTTCAAATATCTTGGATAAATCTTTGTCGTGTATTACAACATTCTAAGGTAAACCTTCACTCTATGGTTTAAGGTAAACAACATCATCGTCAACTCTTAGAATTCGTCCCTGTATAGTTTATAGTTGTCCATTAAGAACAAGAACTCGATCTCCTTCCTTGAAGTGTTTCTTCCTCTGATTTTTCACGGGCAATATGGAAAAAGACAATATTTTGGCATGCTCATTGTCATCGCCCTTAGCTCCGTGAAATTTATCAAGATCATCAAGAGTTGGATGAACCTTGTAACTGATTGACCAAATGGATGCTGACTTATACAAAAACCCATCTTTGAATTTCAGAAACTTCATACCATTTATTGTATCAAAGTATTCACTATAACTGAATCTTTCTGCCACAATTCTGGAATCCCCAATACCTTAGCTTTAGTAGCACACCAGAATCTTGTGGGAGGGCAGAACTTCTCCTTTTTCAGTATTTCTATACCATCAAATATGTTAACCAAATCCCAAAAATCAATCCTGGGAATCAACTTCACTGTAACTCTTCGACGTATATCCTTTATTCACATTCTGTGCAATATCTCCTTTGTAAGTCCCCCTCTTTATTCTTAGCTACGAACTATTCAAAAATTCTCTCTCTCTTCTTCACAGTAAGCACATCAAACATCTCCTTAAAGGTCAGAATCAATAAATAATTCGGGAGTGTGATCCATAAGATGATTAGGATAGTATAAAATGTTCATCCCCGCTCATCTTCTCCAATGAGGATGAACCAAAATATTATGGATCACTTGATAAGTTCCATAGATCAGAAGAACCAAAAGACTTTAAGATTGCATCTTTATCTATTTTATAGAATGGTTCATCATCTTCCAAAAAAGATGAACTTTCCCTATTGCTAATGTCTTCCACTTGTACTAACTTTATTTGTACTTTACTGCTATCTTTTTCTTCCTGGGTACTATCCAGGGCTTCCCTATTATATTGTAGGGAATGGAGATGTTGTACAAGATTTTTAGAATTTTTTCCTGATATTGCCCGGCATAGACCAGATAGGTTTACTTTGTCATAGTACCTTTGCGTATGCGTATTTGGGTTCAGTTAGCCTTGAAAGAGTAGTTGGTTTTAAGACCCCGTAACAATTTTATTTAATTTATTTTTAACCCTTTCGTATGTGTAATGTAATTTTTGACTTTAATTATGATAAGGAATATTAAAAGGGAGTTTTGGTGAAGTTCCAGAATTATTAAAAGTCATTCAGGGTCATTTTGGGACCCTGGAATAGTAATTGGATGGAATTTACCCATGTTGCTGCCACAAGCCCTCTTTGACAGTTCACAACCTTGGTGATTCTAATCTTTTTATGTCGCCATTTTAAGTACTAATTTATATTATTTGTTTCCCTTTTTATAGGTAGCTGAAATGAAGAAAGTGATGAAGACATTGACATTACTTTAGAAGATTTTTGGGTTGTGGATAAATGCTCTAAGATTAATAGTTTTTTGTTGACTTTCTTGAAACTTATCGCGACTCGAACTTGCTAGTATGTAATAACTTAACTAATCATTTGAACTTGATTACATTTTATTTTTGGGTTTAAATTACTAGCTAGTTGCATATTTTGAATTATGAGATTATTAATGAATGATTTTGTTTTGTGATGTGTATATATTGTGTTATAATTTATTATGTATGTAAATAAAAATTTACATTAATACGAGTGACTACTTATATAAATTATTTCAATTTAATAACATGTGGCAATAATTGTTGCAATAGATCAATAAACCATTGTAATAGGTAGTCAAAAAGTATTGCAACAGAATAACAAAAGTGTCGCAATAGATACTATTGCAATGGTTAGTAACCATTGCAATATATGAAAATAGGAGTCCCAATAAGTAACGAAATAGTTGTAATCGTAATTCAAAAAGCATTGCAATAGAATAACAAAAGGGTTGTTATAGATGTTGTTGCATGGGTTTAATGCTGTTGCAATAGCTTCTATTGCAAAGGTTAGTAACCATTGCAATAAATGAAAATAAGCATCTCAGTAAGTCAAAAAATAGTCATTGCCATAGGTCAAGCTATTGCGATGGTTGTCTAAAACCGTCGCGATAGCTTGACCTCCGGCGATGGTTCAGACAACCGTCGCATAAACCATTGCCATAGACCTATCACAATGCCCATGTATAGGATGCTTGCTGAACCATTGTGGTAAATGGTTTTTCTATCTATTGCAATGGTTTTGAAACCGTCACCATAGGGGTAATTTCTAGTAGTGGATCTTTCACTTATTGTTCCAGTTATACACTCATTCAAATTAAACTTCACTCACTACCAAAATGTTATTCCACTCATAATTACACATGAAAACTATTTGTAACACTTTCAACCAAGTAGAATACACCAGAATAAACTAGACAAGCACCTAGCTCAAGCTAGTAATGCTAGTTTTTTGGGTTGAACTCTAAATGAATCTTTTAGGTACAAACTTGTTTGAAACTAACTTCTAACATCATAAACATATGATTTAACACTGTAATAAATATTTATCTCTTTATCCACCCATATATCACATGAATCATCCTCAAAGTAAGACTAAAAAGGCTAGAATAGTGGCACTAGAATGTATAAATACACCCAACATCACTCATAGTAAGCCACTCGTACTTAGAGGTGAAATTATCCACTTAATTATTGATTAGGTTACGACTCAGGTCCTTAGGACCCTTCAAGAATCCCTATTACTCATAAGGAGAGCTGTAATCAGGAAAGTGAGGATAAAATTTCTTAAATTTTACAAGCACCAAAATCTCAGAGCATTATAGAAATCGTACGAGTCGAATAGTGACCCGTAGACACTAACGACAAAAATTTTAATTTAAGGGCACTTTGAACAATTCTCTTCTTACCTAATTAAAACTGCCATGTTCATAATGCACTCAAGAGGGTTATTTTACATTCATAACGTGATTAAATACTCTCAGAACTCTCTTCAATTCTCTCAAGCAAGACACATAGGATTTCCAAGAAGTAGGTCATCCGAGGGCTTAAGGGTTGAATTTTTCTGTGTAACTTAGTATTTTAGGCATGTTATTCTTCCCTAATTGGTAGTTGCTTAAAAGTATGTGTTTTAAAGTATTATTCATATGGTTTTAGTTTTGGTTTTGAAACATGGGTTGAGTGTTTTTAATGTTTATTGTTGAACAATGTTTCCCTTGTTCATGCTTTGATTATGATTTTGAACTGGTGGGGTGCATGGGTTTGGTGAATAAATGAGGAGATTGTGACTTTCTCTAACTTGTGACTTTTTAAATGGTAATGACCCCAACCCCACATTGTGAAAATGGTTTTGAATATGAAAAATATGCATATTGAACTACTCTTGAACTATTGTGTAATGTGAAAATTCAATGAAGTATAATAATTTTGAATTTAGACTTATGGGCCTGTATAATTCTGCAAGTTAATGCATAATTGAACCAAGGGGGCTATGAATTTCCCCAAATAACAAAATTATTTTGACATGTTGATGTACCTTGCAATTTTAATTGGTATGATGATGCCAACAATGTATGCCATAATGTGTGTCATGGTTCAATGAATGGGAATGTATGATAAATAAATAAATTAAACTTTAATGGGGGTTGTGTAGTTGATTCATGCAAGTAGAGGTCCCGAGGGACCAATACTAGAAACTGCGGTTGTCGATGTGGGGGTCTACATAATTGGGTGGTACGAGTCCTCCTTATTATTATCATATGATTGGGAGTTTCAAGTCCCTCATATTATATACATGATTGGGTAGTTGTGTTACCTTGGTATGCCGAGAGGCTTGAGTCCCCCATAGTGCATATGTATACCCTCTGATTCGTGTGGCCACACATATTGGGGCCCTACTAGCTGGGGAGGTTTAGGGAAAACATAGCTTGTAGGTGTCTTCTTATGTTATGATGGTTGAGATACACAATCCAACCAAAAGTTTTAAAGTGTGTGTTAAGCCTTGTGCCCTATCCCAGCATATCATTTATATATATCTATTATGATATGATTCATATGGTATTTGAATTGACTGGACTTGACATTATTTTCTCCCCTATCCCTAAGTTTCATACTAGTGTTCACTCCGTTAACCGTCTTTAAATGTCTTATCCCCACGCGATGCAGGCACCGGAGATACTTCTACTTTTTTTGTGCAGAGTTAAGTGGGTCAGCTCAGTTCGTTGGTTTGTTATGGGTAAGTAGTAAGCTTCCATTCTCCGAAAGACTTAGACATTGCATCAGTTCATATCATAGACTATAATTGAGAGTTTACATTATCATTAACATTGTTAGGGTCGGGGGCATATCCCGATACCTTATTGATTTTAGTTTTGTTTAGAAGGCTTTGTTGGATTACTGTGGATTTGGGGTACTGATGTTACTTGTTTTTTTTAGCTAATTGTCAGCCATTGACTTATCCTAAAGTCTTCGAGTATATCTTATACTATCTTGTTATAATTTTGCAATTCATCTGACATTAGGGTATTGTGTTTTATTTGTTAGGTGTGGGGTGTTATCCAATCCTTATAGGACTTTAGATACATATCACGTCCAGGCCCTGGTATAGTTCATAACAGATACCAAGTTTGTAACAACCCGAGACTACTCCCTAGTCGTAACATGGTGCTTAGAACCATAATTGAGCCCAAGCTAACCTATGCACTCTCATAATGCATAAGCAACTGATATAAAGCATATATAAAAGATAAACTAACATAACAGAAGCACAATTATGAGATAAGTTATTTCAATTCATCACTGTTGGAAGTTTACAACACTATAATTTGAAAGAGAGAGGAATTTAAATTACATATACTGACTCTGACAGGCCGTCAATAAAGCCTCTAAAAATACTGACTATAGGTAGTTAGGACATGAACCCCAACTATCCCTAATCAATACATATGAATAAAAAATAAAATATAAGAATTACAACTAACTTGAGTCCTCAAAATTAGAGGACTCAACACCTGCTGGTTGAATATTGTAATTTGCCTAAATCCTGCGAGTAAGCACCTGAATCTACATCACATAAAATGTAGGCAGAAAAAGTATGCTATCAGTAATTTGGAATGTACTGAGTATGTGAGATATGCATTAGTCATGAAAAATACTTAAAATATTCTTTAAAACTAAAGATATAAGCCATTACTAAAATATACATTTAAAACATGTTGGTACATAAAAACGATAAGGCGTAATGAAATTTCTAAATCATGTGCTAAAGTATTTTTGTAAAATGGGAAGCTATAGAAACATGACTATTATATTTAATCTCAAATTAAAGCCGGATATATTTTAAAACTATACTAAGGTTCATATGTATGAACATTTGGTCTGAACTTGTGGAATGTGAACTGATATAATGACTGTATAAAATCGAATAACTAAATAACTGAATACAAGGTCATGCATATCTAAACTGAATCATGAGTTGAATATAAACTGAGGACTGTGGGAGCTAACATTAATCGGTATACCTCAATTTGAGCTAATTTGGGTCCAACCTGTAACTGGAAAGGGTGCTAGTACCTTGCCAAGAGTACTAACATTGGCAAGCGTGGATCCGCTAAATTGATGCCTCAAAGGACTAGTGTGTTAGTCCTCTACTAGCGGGTAACCCCTCATAACCTATGGTTAAAATGTAGTTCTAGAACTTAGTGACTTCTACTAATGGTCTTAGTCCTTAACTGGTGGGTAAGCCTTCATACCTTGGTTCAATCGGTGCTAACTACTACTCCCAACTGAACTAACACTTATAATTGATATATGCTCAATATAATATGATAATTGATATATGCTCAACTTGGTAATATTCAAAATTTAAAAACATAAGTAAGATCTAAATGGCTCATAACATGTAAACTGATATATGCATGGATTTCCTAGGCATCAAGTGTTCATAACCCTCCAGCTCTATCTAATTCAACTGAACATGATAGTATTAAAAGCTAATCATAGTAGGGAATTTCATGAATAAAGCTTAAAAAATTCAACAACTAAACATAATATAGAAATTCATAATTCTTGAACATGAGAAGATGTCATTCTTATAGGAAACATGCGTTTATGGTTTAATTATAAAATAATATGAAGAAATTAGGAAAGACTCAAATAGGTTGATCATATGCTTGAAATCTTGAATAATATCATCTAAAACATGTTTGGATTTGAGAATAGCGTGAATATATTATATGGACATAAGAAACCATGAATAATCATTAAAACAAGTTTGTGAGTGAAAATTATACCATGGGGGATAGAATTTAAGATTAGAATCATAATTGGATAAAAGCCCTAGCTTATGAAAATCATAAAATTCATGAATAAAAGTTGTAATTTGGGCATGAGGATGAAAGGAGATCTCCATTGAATGCCCACATACCAGATTACTTTTGATTCTTGAATTTAAGTTTTGAGAATTTAGACTTGAAGATGAAAAACCCTAATTTTTGCTTAGAGTTGAAAATTGCATGTCTCTTGAGAAATTTGGGTGTTGTGTTGAGAATGATGAAAAAATGAAAAACTATAGGATCTTGTCTATGTGATTGCTAAATTGAATTATTGGCTATAGAGACTAACTAATACTGAAATTTTATAACTCAACTGAAGTATCCTTGGAATAAATGGATATTTAGAACTGTAAAGTGATATCTGATGACGTAAAAAAATCACTACTGGAAATAACCCAATGGTAATGATTGTAAAACTGTTGCAATAGATAACAGAACCATTGCCATAACTCTACCGCAATGGTTCAGCAAGCATTCTATATGTGGGTGTTGTGATAGGTCTATGTCAACGGTTTATGCGGAAGCTGTCTAAAACCTTCTCCATGGTGAATCTATGCCGATGGTTATTTTTTGAATTATTGGGATGCCTATTTTTATCAATTACAATAGTTAGTAACCATTCCAATATAATCTATTGTAATGACATTAAACCATTGCAATAGCATCTATTGTGATGCTTTTGTTATCCTGTTGCAACACTTTTTGAGTACCTATTAAAACTATTTCATTACTTATTGAGATGACTATTTTCATCTATTACAATGGCAACAAACCTTTGCAATAGATTCTATTGCAACGACATTAAGTCATTGCAATAGCATCTATTGCGATGCTTTTGTTATTCTGTTGCAACGCTTTTTTTAGTACCTATTACAACTATAGCATCACTCATATTAATGTAAATTTTTATTTACATACATAATAAATTATAACACAATATATACACATCACAAAACTAAATCATTCATTAATAATCTCATAATCCAAAATATGCAACAAGTTAGTAATTTAAACCCTAAAGCAAAATGATGATCAAGTCCAAATGATTAGTTAAGTTTTTACATAGTAGCAAGTTTGAGTCGCGATTAGTTTCAAGTAATTCAACACAAAACTATTAGAGAATTTATCAACAACCCAAAAATCTTCTCAAGTAAGGTCAATGTTTTCATCACTTTCTTCATCTTTTTCTTTATTTTAGACACTTATAAAAAAAGAACAAATAGTATAAATTAGCAGTTAAATGACAACATAAATCTATTTACAACAAATCAAAAAACAACATTTCAAGAAAATTTGCACAAATAAAATTCAATATGTGACAACTAGTGACAATTATGAGCATGCCTAGTGGTTAATGAAGTGGTTAATAGAATTTTCTATTGAAATGTTTTGTAGCCTAACTCTTCTTAAAATCACCCTCTAGACTCTCTTAAGATGACTAGTTCATGAATGTTGGTGTTATAACAGTCACAACTTTGAGTTGATTTCAGATAAGCAACTCATATTTTCAAAGTAGAAGATTTCAGATAAATTTATCAACTAATTATACCAGTACTAGTTTAGGAATTTGTAGAAACACTAATTTTAAATTGATACAGAAGACTAAAAGGCTATTGCAAGTACTAGAACTTCTTGTATCGAGCTTAGATATTTTAATGCACATAGGCTATTACAAACAAAATGAAAAAGTTTAAACTATAAGCAGCTTGTCAACTATTGACCACTTATCTACTCAACAAACAAACAAACAGACAGTCAGTGTTATGGACAACAACATTGAACTTTTTTTAATTCCAAAATGACCAAAACATACTCTTAATATAACTGGGTCATTTGGTATCATTCTTATCAACCATAATACACAACTAGGGTTTAATACTGCTGATGATGATACTTCATATATTAGTCAATGACTGTTGATATACAAGGAAAACTTTAGCATGAATGAGTAATAAGTATATATAAGAGTATCATGGGTGCAGACATCTTCAGATACTACCATTATCCTAGGAGACTAGTACCACATGGGATAAGTCATAATGATAAATTGGTGTCAAGCGGCTGTCTATGACTCCCACACAAGGAGAAAATGAGTTTAAAAATGAAGTTTTATATATTTCAAAACTTTAGCATAGGAATTTATTGAAGATTATTGGTTGTTGCATTTAAGGGGATGAAAAAATGTTGATTTATAAGTACTTTCCAAATGGGAGTCTTTATTCATTTATCTTTGGTACTACTCTCAATTAAAAAATTTGCAAATTATATACTATTGTGTCACACTGAACTGATACCTTTATTAGTAGACTTCACCAATCTTATTTCAGATATATTAATAACCAAAAAAAATTTTCGCAGATGATACACAAAACAAGGTACTAGATTTGCTTAAGCGATTTTACATCAACAACAGTATAACTCGGTGAATTATGTATCTGCATCAAGATGTTCAATTGGGAATAACTCATAGATACCAAAAATCTAACAATAATCTACTAGACAAGGACATAAATCCAAAGATATCAGACTTTGGCTTGACAAAAATATATGAAGAGGATAACACTGAAGCCAAGACAAACTAAGTTGTTGGAACATAGTAAGTCAAGAGGAGGAAGTCAAACTCAAATTTATGTGTTTAGACAATGTGAACATTAATCGGACTTTGAAGTTAATCTCCATTCGCCAGTCGTATTTAGAGAGTAGAGCAAACAAAATTGATAGATGGAGACTGGACAGTTGAACCTTAATTAACATTGAATAATAAATCATGTCAGTAACTCCATTAATTAATAGCTAATTGTTATTTCGAGTTTCATTTAGTGAACTTACTAATTCCAATGAATTTTACCTTGTTTTTCTTATACTAGTGGTATTCCTGGCTAGTATGTACACCATAACTATTTCACTAGTTAATAGCTTAAGTATTAAGTAATTCCACAATTTTTTGCAGCTTAAGTATTAAGTAACTCCATAATTTTTTATGCAACTGGTGACATTATTAAGTAACTCCATAATATTCATTCCAAATTCATTGCCTGCCAGATAACACCACTAGGTACAAGTAGAAGCTTCAGACTAGCAAAAGTTACAAAAATTGATATACTATAGTAGGAATTAGGACTTTAGCAAGTCCTTTAAAGAAAAAAAGTTATCTATAGATTATGAAAAAATGCATATTCACTGAGATAAATAAACAAATATGTGAACTTTCAGTTGGCAGATTTTCTCCTACTTTGTAGGCTCAACGGTTTATATTTCTTTTCTTTGTTGATCTGAAAATACAGCATGACTTTACAACAACTACAGCACCATAACAACTTAAAGTTGTACCTGCTAACAGTGCTATATATAGTTAGCTATATATTTAAAGGAAAAGAGACTGATAGGATGTCATCAAAATTGAGCAATCTAGCATTACCATTGCAGTAAAGGGTAAATAGGAAAAAGAAGCACAGAATGACAAAAACTCATTTAAACAACTAGGAAAATGCTTTTCTAAAAAAAGAAGTATTTTTCCAAAGAGGAATAGTAAGTATGATAAGTTTTCTTGATGGACCCAATACAACTGAGACCTGGAATGAAAACTTTCACTAGCTAATCAGCTGCAGGCACACACCAAAAGTAAGAGAAGTTCTACCAATAGATTGTTACTACCAATAGATCAAGAAATGGAGACTGGCCTTGATTGTTACTACCAACAGATTAATGATTGATTGGTTGAATAGAAACCGCTTCTCCCAACGAATGGAAATTGAATCCTAGCATATTAGGATCAAGTATTAATCCTTGATTTGGATGTTGAATTTGTGCAATGATGCTCATTGTAACATCTCTCTCAATGATATCTGTTCGAGTAATGAATTTTTTCTGCATTCTTTGTTGTATCCTCTCTTCCAGCCCATCCAATCTCTTTTCCACTAGTTCATCATCAATATTTGAAGAGGGTCTAGAATCACTAGCTTTCTATTTTAAAAGAGACTTGGTAACCTCGCGTCCTATAGTCTTACTGTAGCAGGATGATCAGGCCCCATAACTATTGTAATTACATCAGTCTATTAAGTACCATCCTCACTTTTTTGAGTCTCTACTCTCTCCATTTCTACCTACACATCAGATTCAAGAGCAAGTAAATTTAGTTGATTTAATATTTTAGGAAAAAATGCTCTTGATCAATTTTGAATTAGTAAATTTCATACTATTTTATTTGTAATCTCATCAGATGTGTTCTTATATACTCAGTTAGGTTTTCTTTTTCTAGTAGCCACAAAGAATTCTTTATTTGACCAAGAACAAGAATTTTCCTTTTTTTCCAAGTTACATGCAAGTTAGCATTAAAATATTATCAAGTAAAGTAAACAAGTTCATAGTAACAATATTAGGAAACACCAAACCTTGCAGATTAGAGATTAACTTATTTTGCCCACAGTGTGTGGATACTTAAACTTTTTTCTATTTTGTTTGTTAGTATTAGACGTATCCTGCAAGACAATATTTATAAATATGTTTTTAATTAAAAAAGATTGAGGCAATGAAGGGTTAAACACACAAAACTTGATGCCTTATATCGAAGGAAAGAATGTAAAAATGTTGGTCAGGCATGATGAATTCAAAGATAAATGCATTCGAACAATAATATATCAGTTATCTATATTAATATCATACCTCAGCTTTTTCAGAATTCCAATACTTAAGGAGATCCTCAAATATAGGTTCTGAAATAGTTCTGGCCTTTTTAAAATGATTTTTCTTAAGTCTAGACTTATACCGTCTAAACGCAGCATCAATTGATCTCATATCCCAATCTTTTCCACTATTGTGACTGTCATGTTTCTCTTATAATTTGGTTGAATTGGGTTAGTCTAAAAACTGTGAAAAGCTTTCAAGTAGAAATCAAAATATTGAGAACTTATAACCTGTATAAATAACTCCACATATCATCGTGTGTCTTCAACTTTGTCCAACTAATACTAAATGGACAAAATGTCCCATTCCTTGCCAATATGCCAAGAAAGCTAGAAAATTCAGTGACCGCTGCTTTAGTTGGACCAATAGGCTGGTTCAACTCATTTAGCACTATCAGTTGACAGTAAGTCCCCCATGTACTGTTTGTATTTATGTAGCGCCTCTTTTTCTTTTATTAATTAAAGGGCCTACAATAATATCAACAACAAAACTACTGAACTGCAGACAATTTTTGGAATAGTATGAACTAAAATATATATATTCTTAGTTTCTCTAGATTATTCATTTATTTGTATATTAGGAAATTATGACTGATCTTATTGCACTTGTTCAACTGTGGGTTCTGATGCACGAATGGTGGAGTCTAGCAATTCTTATTGGACTTGCTCCTCTACTGGTGGTGGAAGAGAGGTGGAATTTGGAGACACCTGTTGCACTTGTTCTGGTACTTGAGATACAGTTGGAATGTTGTTTTACTTATCCTTTTGCTTTTGATTTTTTTCTTTGCATTTATGTAGCCTGTATCTTCTTATTCTTGTGTTCTAGTATTTGTTTATTCCATTGAGCTACTAGTGATCCAGCTGAAAGAAGTTTTTAACTTTCTGATGATTTTTTGAACACCCATGTTGATTCATGATTGTTCAAGTCTCTATAAGATCAAAAAATAAAATATCAAATAGTATATAGTATATAGACCATGGCATGATTATTCAAGCCTACACTTTTAATTTTGGGGGTAAAGGGTCATGGGTAGAATATTTGGAAGACAGATAAATTTATCAACTAATTATACCAGTACTAGTTTAGGAGTTTGTAGAAACACCAATGAAAATTGATATAGAATACTAAAAGGCTATTGCAAGTACTGGAACTTCATGAATTTAGCTTAGACATTTTAATGCACATAGGCTATTACAAACAAAATTAAAAAGCATAAACAGTAAGCAGCTAATTGCCAACTATTGATCACTTATATACTGAACAAATAAATATAGATAGCAATAATTGAACTTCTCTTTTATTCCAAAATAACCAAAACATACTCTTTCTATAACTAGGGTCAATTGGTATCATTCTTATCAAACATATACCTGCTCACATTCGCAGTATGTTATAGGCAGGCACATGTACACATAGAAGCTTCAAACTAGCTAAAGTTACAAAATTGATATACCACAGCAGGAATTAGGACTTCAGCTAGTCCTTTTAAGAAAAAAAGTTGTCTATGGATTCTTCAAAAATAAATATCCACGGAGATAAACAAACAAATAAGTGAACTTTTAGTTAGCAAACTTTACAACAACTACGGCACATTGATCTATTCATACCAGCTACCAATGCTATATATAGTCAGCTATATATGTGCAAAAAGCACTATAACATCCACTCAACACTCTAGCAGTGCTAAAATTGTAAGTTACTATCATTTTATCTCAAAATATACAAGTAAGAACAGGATACAGAATAGTAGAAACTCATTCGAAGATGGAGTATATGGAATGAAATGTCCAATACCGCCTGTGAAAAATAACACATTCAATGTAATACCCCGTATTTTCCTATCTTAATTTAAGTCTTAGTACATGATTAATCCCATACAAAATTTTTGAAATACTTCGTATATTTCAGTTTATATAGCCTTCCATTGTGTAGGAAATTCAATTAGCTTACCAATGATATAAAGTTCACCAAAATTCGATATTCGGATGAAGAGTTACATCCATTTTAGTAAGACAGTGTGCCACCTGAGCCATCATCAGCTCACGAAGCATGACCAAATGGCAATTGTCAATTCTAGTGTTGCTCCGTGATATTGGCGCATCACGCTATATATCCAATTAATAATTTTCAGTTTCTAGTGAGGCAACACGATTCCACCGCGTCGTGCCAAGGACCAAAACTGCATCCAGCAAGACATCATGATAGCGCCGCATCACGCCACCAGTCCAGTTCCCAGTTTTCTATTTTCCAGTGTCACGACGCAATAGCACCTCATCACATCGTGTGACAAAATCGGGAATTTTCAGTAATTCCAAGTTTTAAATCTTAGGGCATTAAAATCTTTTACCCCTCACCTCAGTCAGTCTTTAACACGAAATTCACCTTTAGTTAACCTAGTTACTTCATTATTCACCCAAATTTCCCCCAAATTAAACCATTCTCTCTCAAGAGGCAAAAAGCCCTAGTTCAAGAAATCAAGCACAAAGTTCAAGGATTCACCAAGAACTTCAAGAAACTCACAAATTAAGGTATGTTAGGTGTTCATCTATAGGTCTCGTTCACCCATAGAGTCCAAGAATCTATTTAAAACTTCAAGATTCATAATTCATGATTACATGTATGAAATTGGATTGTATTCATGTTTTGACATTTATTGAGTTTTAAATCCATGATTATTGGTAGATTCCATGAAATTGAATAGCATGTATATTGAATTGGGTAATCCCCATGTTATAATCCATGAAGTTGCAAGTTTAGGCATTGTAATTTCCATGCTTATGTGTTATCCATGATTTAAATTCCAAGTTTCAAGAATTTTTCCTAGTATGAGTTGATTTACATGATATTCATGATAAACCCTTCAATTTGCAAGTTGATTATTATAACCATGTTTATCCTAAGTGTTTATGATTTAGTAAAACAAGAATGCCTCTCATGTGTTTGATAAATTGTCTATGAGAATGAAATAATGCCACTATAGCATGCTAATATGTATTCCCCATTCATGTACAAGTTAATGCATTACAAGTGTTTGATAAAATGTCTTTATAGATGAATTATGACTAACTGAACGTTATTATGTTATTTAAGATAATGCTTTGCTTTACTTTTCAAGCTATCGAGTCCTGAGGGTATTTAATACCTGACAATTTAGTTATTTACCTAGAGTCAGTGTCAGTGACAGAATAGTATCAGTCATGTCACGAACAGTAGAAATCAGTCAGTTACAAAACTCAGGAAAACTCAATAAACTCTGTATCAGTCCAGTTTAGTATATTTAGTTGATTGTCTTTCAGTTGGAAGTAGGATTCAATACTGAGCGAGCCTAGGGATGGGGTCTCACCCGTTAGTTAGGACTGGGTCCCTATAAGCAATCCTTAAGTTCTAGAACTATGTAGCCAGCATAGGTTATGAGATGTCACCCGTTAGATAGGATTGACATACTCAGGGATACCCTCTAGCTTAGGACTGATCACAAGGGCCATCCATTATTAGGACTAACTCCACAGTAGTTGCTAGTACCCGTGGCACAGTGCTAACACCCTTCTAATTGGGGTTACAGATTAGACCCCAAATCAGTTATCTTATCTTTTTTGGGGAATGTCAGTTAGATTATTACCTCCCACAGTTTCATTTTTAGTCTTCAGTATAGAACTCAGTTTATTTTACAGGATCGGGATTGTCAGACATATTCAATCAGTATCAGTAAATCAATTATCAGTAACTTTAGATATCAGTTACTCAACTATCAAAAACTTAGTGCTCTACTTCAGAAAAGCTCAGTTATAGTATACATATATGCACAGTATTACATATTTAGTATTTACAGTAGTTTCAGTATCCATGTACTCCCATATTTAGTTACTCAATATCATTTAGTCAGTTACTATTCATGCAAATGAATCCTTGTATTTAGCCTTACCTCATCTAGCATAACAATACATTTCACGTACTAATGCACTCTTTCTTTACGCTATGATGTCTCATATCATAGGGAGTTTCTACTACTTCCTATCTCATGTATTCCACAAAGCTACTAGTGGTTTTGGAGGGATTAGGATTCTCAGCAGGCCTAAAATCCCCGTTCCTTTCCCGAACCCTACAAATGATTACACCATTATCATTGGGGATTATTACAAGAAGAAACACATGGTGCATATTAATCTTTATATACTATCAGTAGATAAAATACCCACAGTTTGCTGCAGTTGTCAACAACAGAGAAGGACAACCAAGACCTGCTTATTCCCCTTATTTGTCAAACAAGGTTAGCACAAAGGTGTCTCTACTTTGAGTTGATATTTTCCCTTTTCAAAAAATTTGATGTTAAAGAGCAGTCATGTGGCTTTAGTTCGTCAACGCAGTAATAGAAATCTGAAGGAGCAAAAAGAGAACCAAGGAATTCCAAAACACTCACTTATTACAAGTAGGGGGAGAGACGATAGTGTAAGATGAATAGGAGAAGAGCAACTCTCCAAAACCACAAAGAAACTGTGTGCTCAAAGGGCCAAAAAGTTGCTTTAAAATCCCACAAAAACAAGGATAATTAGCTTTCTCAAAAACCACAAATCCAAGCAATATTGAATATGCATCACAGTAAGCCAGAAGTCTAAAATAAGGAGATCTATAAGAGAAGGTTCTTGAGTGAGAATACAATCAAATGGAGTACAAAACAAGTCAATCAGATGCATATTAATTAGAAATTTGCATGACCAACTATGGCTCATTGTTTCTCTCATGATTTTTTTTAAGAAACAGAAAAAGAAGAGTCATAGTTTGGCGTGTCAAGTAGTATGCGTGTCATGGACATTTTTGTTCAATTTCTTCTAATATTTGGAGACTCGTAAGTCTTTGAACTCCAAAAGGTATTACTTCCATTGGATTTTTAAAAATAGAAAATTCAGTCCTATAACATAGACTGTATAGGAGGAGGCTGCAATACATTGTACTCATTCTCTTATTTCATAACTGCTCTTCTTAAGGTTTATCCTAATCTTCACTTTGAATAGATTTTTTATAATTTCTAAGTTCTATTGTACTAGTCTACATTCCTGATAATGCTCACCTATACCATTCAATTTGGTGAGGACGGTTGTTGTCAATAGCTCAACTTATGCTGAGGTCGAATCCACAAGGAGGGAGACTAGTAATCAACACTTGATGGTGTCAATGGTAGCTAAATGTATACTCGAAGTAAAAGAAAAATAAAATACATGATTTAAATAGGGGGTTTGTTTGTTTGAACTAAGGTTTTATCGATGTTTACTCAAGTCAACATACTAAAGCAACACTTTTGATTTGGAATTTAAGATTAGAAGGGTCTTCGGATTATGTCTTCCTAAGGGAAAGTATGCATGGGAACATGATGCTTTGGTGAAAATTCTAGTCATTAACGATGAGGTAGGCTAGGTTAAAAATCCAATAAGTTAGTTTGTCAATAAAGCGTCAAGGCTACCATTCATTAACCCTTTTGAGTACCTAATGAGTGTGTCAATTAAAGACACCCAATATCTAAGTTGGGCATCCCTATATATAGGAAGATGCCCAAGTCATAGCCAACTCTCTATTTACCCTTATTACTAAGATGGAAAAAAGATAGCAAAGAATATTTTCTATCATCCACCATTGATTTGTTCCAAATACCCCTCATTCAAGAATGCCATGATTTTCTAAAAGTTCACCCTCATCCCTCTTTCAAAGATATATGAGCTTTCAAGAGTTTTGAGATTTTCACCCACAACCCTATTTTGGGGCATTTGGGGTTTTCACCCATAAATCCTAACCAATTAAACCAAGAAATAGTGAAACCCATCATCAACAAGCTAGAATCTACACAAAAACATCACAACCCATACACAATTGCACCTTAGTTCAACATAATCCCAAGACAAAGAAATTTAGTTACTCATGAAGTTAAAAATAACAGATACACCAAAAGGTTCATTCATAGCATCCATGGTAGTGGGAAACAAAAAGGATCTCCACTTTACCCTTCAATTTCACGAAGTTCAAATTGGATTTCAAATATAAAAGTTTCCCCCAATTTCTAGGGTTCACCAAGTCTCTAATTTTCAATTTCAAGATTGCATGATAGTTTCAATAGGATAAAGATTTTAGCCTTTTAAGGGAATTGGATTCAACTATACCAATTTACAGAATTGCCTACGGGTAAAAATTCTGCTAAACCACGATTGATACACCATTTCAATGATCATGAATACTGCAACCGCGGTAAGTTATTATGGTCGCGGTCCTCTAACCAAGCTTGACTGACCGTAATTGCAGCTCTTAGACCATAATTGCAGTAAATGAAACCAAATTCTGCTCCACATCTTCCAACTACACTTCTCTTCTCTTTTTTATCCTTTTCAACTCAAATCCACATCATTCTTTCTTATCAGCTATAAGCCTGCAAAATATGGAAATTAGTGTATTAAATCATAAATTTGTCTCATTGGATATAAGTGAGTGGTAAATGCGCACGAATCATAGTAATGTGCACAAATTTTGGATGTAACTGAGTGGTAAATTCACCACTCATCAACATTGCAGCCTTAAATCTTTGTTTGTTCTCAAACAACACTACCTCTTTATTCAATGAGACAGTACAACTTTAAGCCAACTTATACACCCCAATGATCACAATGACTTCAAACTTGATTGCTACCACAAGTACTTCTTTGTACATGGGCAAAGTTGTTCTCACAACATCCCTCAATCATGAAATACAACTCAGGGATGCAAAGGACTTTAAAGAGAAACCATGCAACAATTACTAACACTCTAAAAGTGAATCTCTATTTATCACACTCTATTATACTCCTCTTGCCTCATTATTTGAAAGATAACAATGTCACCCACCTTGAGTTGTTCATATGCCTCCTCACAAAAAGGATACCCCACAACCACTGAATAATCTAATATGCAACAATAGAAATATACGTTCAAGACTCTCTTATGAAGACTCTCGATGCTAACAAGTACCATGCTATAAGCTTGCCCTTATTTTCAATTTCTACTACAATAAATCACTTGATTGGAGATCTCGAAGGGCTTTTTGAGCTTGTAACATAGATTTGAGAAATGGCAGGATAATATTTAGGAACAAAGTGGCTTAGCGCTCCTTGAACATATACATCACACTATTTCAACTAACTTGTGACCATGGCCCTCTTCTTTTGTTTTCAAACTGTACACATGCCTAATTTAGGAGCCTTGATTTTCCTAACTTTTTTAGGGCATCTTTCTTTTGCTCTTTTCTTTTGCAGTCCATGCCTCATTCTTCTTTTCTTCCTTTTTTTTCATTTTTTCATTGCTTAGCTCAAAGGCATCAACTTACACTACCATGGCCTAAATTTAAATCGTCCAAGTTTATCACCCCCAACTTAAGCATTTAGCCTCAATTTTCATTTTACAAGTTCAAGGAGGGTTGGTTTTAAGAGAGGGACAAATTTTTAAATGGTATAAGGCTTGTAACGTGGGTGCCAAAGAAAGGCTTAAAGGCTCAAATTTGGGGAACTAAAGGTCGTATTCTATGCATGGGTAGTCTATTTAAGCTTAGAGTGGGTTCTTATTTCACAAAGATAGTCTAGGATCATTTCGCCAATGAAGTGTAACTCAAGATTTGTCTTGATAGACCAACAGCGTAAGTTCTAGATGGTACAAGTATGCATGAGATTTAGTCAAATAAGCTCATTGTACATGGCATGCCAAATCCTCAAATGGGCTCAATTGCCCATCCTACTAGAGACAAAATAGAATATCTACCAATTTTAATAAGCCAAAATTTTAGAGTCACTAATAGAGGTAAATTATTGTTACAAGGTCACTCACGTTATGCCCTTGATTTTCAAAAAATTTTACACAGTGGGGGATGTTTGCCTTACACTTGTAGCATGAACAATTTGATATTTATGGCATCAAACCAAGCCAACATCTCACATTAGGGATTTTCTACGGATAAACCATATGGATATTCAGGCTTCACCATTGGTATAAATGCGATCCCAAATTTAAAATGCTACTGGTACTCAAACTTTGCCTGCATTATAGCTCCAAACCCAATGACAAAAATTTTCCCTTATGAATGTCGTCACTCAATTTATCATAGGGAAAGGTCCGTCTGATGTCAATCATAATAGGCACAATAATCTCTATAATTTGGGGTGACGCATGAGTAGCCCCATACCCCCAATTTATAGAGTTGGAGTGTCACCACTGCATCATCTAAAAGAAGTACAAGGGTTTAGAAGGACTCCCTTTGGAATCAACATGAAAATCCTTTGAAATTTGTGATCGTGAGACTACGATCGCGGGTCCATGACTGTAATCGTTGTAACTGAGGCTAATTTAACTTATTTTGCTTGATTTTCCTGTACAGCTACCATTTTTAGGTCTTGGTTTCCCCTATTTTTTTGGAATACAAGATCATGCTAAAACACCCACAAAACATCAAAAAGCAAACAGAATTTAGTTAAGGATAGGTTACCTCCCATCAAGTGCCTAGTTTAACATCGCGTCATGACTTTCCTCTTTCACCATGTAGCATCTTTGAAATGAATAAAATCCACATTAGCTACTCCAGGCCCTTACACATTGTAATGCTTCACTATTTCTCCATTCACTACAAGCTTCCTTTTTGCTTGATCTTCCAATTCAATGGAACCACTAGGGTAAACATTAGAAACTACAAAGGGTCCCGACCATTTCGACCAAATCTTTCCTACAAAAATTTTCAAACAAGAGTTGAAAAAGAGAGCACTCTTACCAACATAGAATTCCCACCTTAGTGTTTTGGTATCTTGCTATTTCTTCATTTTCTCTATGTATAAAACAGAACTCTCATAAGCTTTGAGTCAAAAATCCTCTAACTCGTAAAGTTTAGAGACTCTTGACTCGGAAACTTCTACCTAATCCACGTTTAACCTCTTCAAGGCCTGCAAGGCTTTGTGCTTAAGTTCTAGAGAAAAGTGATATGCTATTCTGAACACCAATTGGTAGGGAGACATACCAATTGGGGTTTTAAAAGTTATCCTAGATGCCAAAAGTGCCTCATCAAGTTGCCTCGCCTAATTGGTTCAGCCCACATTCACGGTCTTTTCAAGTATGGATTTGATTTCTTTATTTAAAACTTTAACTTAGCCACTTGTTTTGGTGTGATATGGGGAATCCACCTTGTGTTTCACCCTATATTTGTTAAGGAGAGACCCAAATACCCGATTGTAAAAGTTTGAGCTATCGGCATTAATGATGGTTCATTGTGTTCCAAACTGCGTAAACATGT
Organism: Capsicum annuum; assembly: GCF_002878395.1. Taxonomy (NCBI): domain Eukaryota; kingdom Viridiplantae; phylum Streptophyta; class Magnoliopsida; order Solanales; family Solanaceae; genus Capsicum; species Capsicum annuum. Next base: position 148,821,838 of record NC_061120.1, on the reverse strand, counting down.
ATTTCTTCAAAAAGAAAGTGACACTTTTTCTACCATTATTTGGATGTGCCATAGATTCTACCCATTTGGAAACACAATCAACCTCCACTAATATATATTTTTTTCTAAAAGAGCTCACAAAAGGGCCCATAAAGTCCATTCCCCACACATCAAAGATTTCAACTTCCAGAATTGGTCTAAAAGGAATTTCATGTCTTCTTGAGATTCCACCTTGAATTTGGCATTGATGACATGCCCTTACCCACTCAATGGCATCTCTTTGAATGGTGAACCAGTAATAGCCACATTGAAGAATTTTGACTGCAGTTCAAGCTTCCTCATGGTGTTCGTCATAAGGTGAGGAGTGTCATGCTTCAAAGATATCCTTCACTTCATCTTATATTACACAACGCCTAATTACACCATCCGCGTACTCCCAAAAAAGGAAGGGTTCATCCTAAAAATATCTCTAGCATTGACTAAGAACCTCTTTTTTTATGATAATAAACTCCTCGGGAAGTATACCACTCGCCACATAATTAGCATTATCAGTAAACCATGGTGCACCTTTTCCCGAGATTGACATAATCAATTCATCAGGAAAAGCATCATCAATCACAATTTCTCCATGCTTTTACTTATTGCTCTCAAGACAAGAAAGATAGTCGACGACTTGGTTTTTGCACTCTTTTCTATCCTTTACTTCAAAATTAAATTCTTGCAAGAGCAAGATCCATGTAATTAGACACGGCTTAGCTTCTTTTTTTGACATGAGGTATTTAAGTGCGGCATGATCTATGTGTACCACCACTTTTATTACTAACAAGTAGGCTCAATATTTCTTAAAAGCATATACCACCGCCAAGTTTTATTTAATTAATAAAATTTCCTCTTTTTTTTTGTTTTGTTTGTCCACCACCCCACATATTTTACCTAAAGGGGGCATACTATACTCCTCCATAACACAACTGAAAAACTCACATTCTTCTTTCTGCCCCTTTATTTTTGGCGGATAATTCGGTATAGTACTAAATCACAGATCCAATACTACAAATTCTTAAGTAAATGATTTTTTAAAAATTTTCTTTTGATTTTTATGTGCATTTTTCTCTCTTTTACTAACATCGTCTTCTTCATCTTCTTTTGATATTAGGTAAATGTGTCCAATAAGGTTAGAATACCTTTTTCTTCTTTGTGCATGAAATTTTTGTTTAGTAATAAAATTATTGTGATTATTGATTTTGGATAGGTCTTGCTCACATTATAGATAGGGTGAAATATATTTTCCTTGCATTGCCCCAATACTGCTCCTAATGCAATCCCAGTTGGATCGTACATCACTTCAATTAGGGATCACCAATATGGAGCCACAATAATCGAAGTCGAGATAAGTAACTCCTTGAGGCAATTGAAGGACTGCAAGTATTTCTCATCAAAATAGAATTTTTCCTCTTTTTCAAGAATTTTGCACATTGGATGAGCTATTTTGGAGAAATCTATAATGAATCTCCGATAGAACTCGGCATGCCCAAGGAAACTCCGAATACCCTTTATGGAAATAGGGGGTGGAAACTTGGATATTACCTCTACCTTAGATTGACCGAATTGTATTCCCTTCCCTAAGATTTTATGGCCCAACACAATACCCTCTTTACCGTGAAATGGCATTTCTCCTAACTTAGGATAAGATTGGTTTCCACACATCTCTCAAGTACCTTACCTCGATTCTCAAGACATGATTCGAAGAGTTTCCTACCACCAAGAAATCATCCATGAAGACTTCCATTGACTCCTCAATCATGTTCGCAAAAATTTATAGCATGCAACATTAAAAAGTTGTCGTCGCATTGCACAAACCAAATGGAAACTGCTTGAATGCAAATGTTCTATAAGGGCAAGTAAAAGTTGTTTTCTCTTGGTCCTCTGGGGTGATACAAATTTTATTGTACCCTGAATAACCATCTAGAAAGCAATACCACCCTTTCCCGGCTAGCCTATCTAGCGTTTGGTCCACAAAGGGCATAGGGAAGTGGTATTTTTCTATCCAAGAGTTCAATTTCTGGTAGTCCATGCATACCCGCCACCCTGTGATCGGTTGAATAGGGATAAGGTCATTCTTCTCATTCTCAACTACTGTAATGCCACCTTTCTTTGGAACACATTGAACTAGACTCACTCAAGTGCTATTGGAGATTGGATAGATGACCCTCGTGGAAAGCCACTTTATGATTTCCTTCATCACCACTTCTTCTATGGGTTGATTTAGCCTCCTTTGATGTTCCACACTAGGAACATGATCTTGCTCTAGCTTGATTCTGTAGGAACAAATACCAGGGGCTATTCTTATGATATCTACAATTGTCTGTCCAATGGCTTGGATGAACCTTTTTACCACCAACTTTAAAGATTCCACTTGATAGGGATCAAGATCACTTGCAATAATGATAGGAAAAGTATTCCCATCCCCCAAGAACATATATTAAATATGAGGTAGCACTAGATTCAATTTAATTTTGGGTGGCTTAAGGATGGATGGCTTTGTAGGAGGACTCTGAGTCAATGGATATGTTGGTGTTGATATATATTATTTAATTATTTTTTTCTCTTTCCACATAAAACATAGCATTGGTAATATAATGTTTGGTTCATGTGCTTTTTTTTCGTATTGCTAATATATTTATAAGTTATATGTATTGATTTATGTATGATAGAAAGTAGAATAATTAATACACTAATAACTAAACTATTTATAACTAATATTTACATAAATAATTCATACCGTTCTTATACTTACATAACTCTAACAAGTCAACCCGTAAAGTTTTCAAAGAAAGTAATTTGAACACAAACATTTAAGATCAAGGTTCAACTTTACCAGGTTCGTGCTATAAGAACCAAGACTCGTTAAAGATGCGACCACTTTGTCAAACTCTTTAATATCTTCTCTTTCACAATTTCACAAAACCTCCCACCAACGAATCATCCACCAAACTCACATTGACATGATTCATCACCTCACCATCAATGGTATCAATCACTGATACTATTTTTCAGTTCATTGGTTGCTTTATGGACTTGCATACATTGAAAGATACTTCTTTATTATTTAGGAGAAACTTTATCTTTCCACTTTCCACATCTATTGATGCTTTCCCGGTGGCTAAGAATGGCCTTTCGAGAATAATAGGAATTTCATGATCTAAAGCACAATCAAGGATCACAAAGTCGAATGGAAAAATAAATTGGTCAACATTAACTAACACATCATAAAGTATTCCATAGGCTTCTTGATGGATCGGTTGGCCATAAGCAATCTCATTGTGGTGGATTGCAGTTTCCCCAATCTGAGCTTGTGAAATATGATATATGGTATTAAATTTACACTTGCTCCGAGGTCACACAAGGCTTTTACAAACTTGAAGACTCTGATGGTACATGGAATTATGAAAGCACTGGGGTCTGTCTTCTTTCTTGCCATCATGCTCGACATAATGGCACTACAATGATGCATTACTTCTATTATCTCATTTTCCCCATGCCGCTTCATGGAGACCAACTCCTTTACATATTTAGCCTACCCCGGCATATCTTATAATGCTTCTATTAACAGAATGTTGGTGGAGAGGTTGCTAAATTTATCAAGGAATTTTTTGAACTTAGCATTTTCCCCAATTTTCAATACCCATCCTTTAAGGGAAAGAAGAGGGGATTGTGATAGGTGGAATTGAGATAATTTGGCATTCGTTCATCTTTGGTCTTGGTTTGTTGTTGTTCGACCTCTTTCTCTTCATATTTGTTTTATCATTATTTTCTCTTTCACTGGGACCATCATCAAATTCCATGCCTTTGCCAAGGCTTTTATATCTTTAAGTGACAATAGCATTGTGGACATACTACTCAATTCTTCTTCATTTTTTCTTTCCATGAGGTGCACCAATATTTGATTCAATTTTTCTTCTAGTTGTTGAATGGAGGTTGAGTGGGACTCTACCGTTTGATAAAGCTTGAAGAAGTCATCCCTTATTTATTTCACTATCCGGTCGCTCCTTTCAATTCCAATCAAGATTCGTATCAAAATATCTTCATTAATACACTCCTCTCTTTCACATATAGATATTCTCCAATTTTCATTATTTCAACCTTGATATCCATATTTCCCTTGGGAGGTAATGTGGAAACACTTTGTATAATTGGAAAACCATTATCTCCCATCATCAAGTCTATTTTCTTTCTCATCTTTAAAAGCCTTGGTATTATTTCTATCTATAACATTGACTCCGTCCATTTTTTCAAAATCGTGCATTGTGGAATTAATATTATTCAAGTCCTCCCCTGTTGTCCAGCATAGTGTGTGTGTGTGTGTATATATATATATATATATATATATATATATATATATATATATATATATATATATTAATCACTCTTTGTGTGGGATAAAGAATAGGCACGAGACCCCATAAAAGATTTTACCAAAAATTAAATTCGCATGTTAACACTTTGACTTGAAATTGGACTAAGTCCACTTTTGTGCCGGAAGAATTAACTTTTGTGCATGAATTATCAATGCGACATGTCACTGAAGGCGTTGCTGGATTGGAAGAAATTGAAATGTCGACGCGACATGTCGATTTTGCATTGACTCAGTGGAATTTGCTTCTAAAATTTTGGTTAAGTGTTGAACGTCCTATCCTTTTGCCCATGCCTTTGTTGTGTATTTTCAATGAATTTCTGGCCTTTTTATTAATAATATATCACCACATTCACCTTACAAATGTTCTTACAATATCATACACCACATATTAAAGATCAAAACAATGCAATATTCTCAACGACAAATCAAAACAAGAGCTAAGATAAGGCAAATTCGCAATGATCTTCCACTTATTATTTCGACTCTAGATTTAATCAAATTAAACTTTGCACATTAAAAACAAGTTATTCCACCTAAAATTACACATTTAAAACATTAATAATAAATTAAACACATTAAAATCCACAGAGACCAACTAGACACACACCTAAATCAAGCTAGTAAAACTAGTTTTCCGGGTTGAACTTTAAATTACTCAATTAAACACAAACTTGTTTGAAAAATACTTTGGACATTGTAATCACATACTTGGACACTTAAATGCTTATTTATATCAATATGGACACGTTAAGAACATGAATTTCCCTAAAAATAAGGCGAAATAAGTTAGAATAATGATACAAAATTGTATAAAATCACCTCAGATCAAAGTCTATACTAATTATCCCTTAGAAATTTTTTGCAAAATTCAAGGTTGGCCTAGTATTGGGTGTATTCTAAGGGTTTAATGGTATAAGAAAATCTAATATCAATGTGAGCATTGGTGGGGATATTTGACCTAATTTTTAGATAGAGGATGAGTTTTAGAAATCCTTACTAACTTCCAGTACATAAATGGATCAATAGTACTATAGTTATAGAGTTCTCTATGAAAGGGTTGGTTTCTGATGTCGTATTTTGAGGAGTGTGTTGTAAAATAAACTGAATTAAGGAGAAGTAACAAGATTCTTCCTTGAGATAGTTGTATTAATAAAAGAACCACTACAGGGGAAAATATACCGTCATAGTGGTAGCCTCTATTACACTATGAACTGTTGTAGTGAAACTTTACCACCACAGGGGTACCACTGTAGTAGTAACCTTACTGCTACAGCAGTCAAAATACAATTTTGAGCTTTAAAAAATAACATGTTTTCATTCCTATTTTCTAAAAACACACACAAGAGCTTTAGGGAAGGTAATTTTCTACCAATGTTTAGGGTTTATATCTTTGGAGGTAAGGTTCCTTAATATTCTAAGCTTGAATTATTTCTCAGAATTATTAGAAATTTCTATAATCATGTTCATGGTAGAAATTTGGGTTTATCCCTATATTATGAATGTTTATAAATTGGTGGGAATGGGTGTAAAATCAGTTGTTAATGACCTTAAGGTGTTATAAAATACTATTTGGAGCAGAATTATGGTTGTTCATGTAAAATGAAGTAAAAATCATAGGGTTTAAAGTGTAGAAAACTCTATATGATAAACTATGGAAAGTGTATAATTAAAAATTGATGGTTATTAATTTCTAAAGGCTAGAAGGTGAGATTATTGAAATGGGTGTGTGTAATTATTATTATAGATCAAGAATGGACTACAAGAGAGAGAAAAGGCAAGCTTATGGACTTAGAGTGATTCGAGCAATGAATTAGGGTAGGTTATGATTTATTTCTAGTAATTAGACTTTCTTGACTCTATGCCTATATGTAAATTGAGTTGTCGTAATTCCTTTCTGACACTACTTTTGATTATTGACTATATTTTTATGTTCATAAATATTGATGATGATTTGTAATGGAGTTATGTAGATGAGTTAATTATATTGATCATGGTAGTAAGATTATGATATTAATAATGATATTGATGATGATGAGTTAATGATAATAATATCATTATGAAATGATAGAGGTTCATGGTATTGATAAGAGAAAGAGATGATACATACATTTTGCATCATAAATTCATCATGTGCATTTGAATATATATTTAAACTTATATGTTCTGATGAAAATTGTTGATGAAATTGATTAAGAGAAAATGATGTAACATGAGCTTATATTCTCTCTGAGTAAAGAGCCATAATTTGTGCTTGGTTTTTATTAGTTATAAGTTTTGTTTCGATCATGGTTGCTTATATTTGGTTTGCTTATTTATATGATGTTAATTTAGTTGACCTATGAGGACTACCATTACTTATTAATGTACTGCTGCTACCTGTGCTCTTCTTTTTGTTGAGTGCAAAGCGTGTTCCAGTCTATAAGACAAGGCCTTGACTCTAGATAATAGTTTTGAACTTCGATTCAAAAGTGAGCACCTAGGATGGGCAGACACTGAATCATCTTACTTTTTCTCATGTCATTTTTTCTGGGACTAAGACATTGTCATACTTTCTTGATATTTTTGAATAATATTTTATTTATAGTCTTTGGATATTCTTTGATGTTCTTTTATGGTGACTTCAGGTCTTAGGGTTCTAGTAAATAGAGAGGTTTTATACTCTATTCCTTGGCTATGATATTGATTAACTTGGATTTCAATTAAGTTAACTATTAAAGTTTTCAGTAACTTTAAAATTAAAACCTTGATGAAAACCCCTTGTGAAGTGTCAGACTGACTTAGCATAGGTTGGGTTAGATGGTTATCCTACCATAGTATTAGGGTGGGTAGTAATTATGATCATTTTGGTTATAAAAATCGTGATCTTTAATCAACATCATTGAGGCATATTAGGATGTCCAGACGTATCTGATTCACTAAAGGATCCTCTCCAAGTAGCTAGAGCTTGATTAACAACCTGATCAGCAATTGGTTTGTCTTTTTGACTTATTAGGGACCCGATCCTTCTTATTTTCTCTTTCATTTTAATTTTTTGCATATTCTTTGTACTTAACTTTGTTTAGGGACAATCCTTGATAAAGTGACCTGGTTTTGCATATTTGTAGCATAACCCATTTACTTTAGATGATCTAATGGTACTCCTTCTTCTAAAAAAGCCTATATTTCTTTTGAATGCCTTCCATATTCCTAATCTTGATCAGTTAAATCACTTTTTACAGCTTTGAATACCAGTATATTTTTCTTCTAGGGTTCTTGTGTACCTTAATCTTGTTGCATCTTTGATGCATGAGTCTTCAGATTGACTATCAGTTCATCGATGGTAAGAGTCTTGAGATCATAATCCTCAGTGATTGGATCAACTTTGCTTTTCCAAAAGTTAGGCAAAATGTTTATAACCTTTCAAACTTTCTTGCTTGGTTTTATCACTTCACCAAGACTGTAAAGTTCATTTGTGAGAGATGTAAATCTTATCTGCATCTCCAAAATAGACTATCCTACTTTCATGGTTAAGGTTCTATATAGGGTTGTAAGGATGTTGGCTTTGGACTTATTCACTTGACTAGTTCCATTGTGTGACTCTTGTAAACATTCCCATATCTCATTGGTTTAGTAAAATTATTATACTCGCCTAGTCCTATACCATACACCAGTAACTTCTTAGCTCAATAGCTTTCTCTATCTTTTTTCTATCATCTTCATTATACTTTTTTTTGGTTTTATGAACAGAAGTAGTGACTTTTCTTATTTTAAATTTTTTCATCGGTACATAAGGCCCATCGAAGCAGACATGCTAGATTTAACTATCTTCAGCGAAGTTGCGTGTGTGAGTCTTCCACCATCCATAGTACTGAGAAATTAAGCGAGGTAGCCAGGTTATCAACTAACCTTCTTCCAGACATGGTGGAGCAGCCATAAAAGCAAGATCTTTCTTAGGTGTTAACCATTTAGGAATCACCAGCTCTAATACCAATTGAAGGCATGTATGAGTCCATAATATTCAAGGTACCAGGTTCTTGACACAAGTAATAGTGCAGAATTAAACAACAACAAATATAAAATAAGACAACTAGAGAAACATATGATATTATATGGAAATCTCCTTTCTCAATGGTGAAAAAAATCACAATCTACCTCATTGGATTAATTAACCAGTCTACTAAACTCAAGACACTTTAGAATTAGAAACTCATGCAACTCTTAATCCTCAACCTACACAACACCTCTATTGTGCCTTCATTATAATAATTTTACTCCAATCAGTCTAACAACTAGCTTTAGCTATCTAGACATAAAGTGATGACTTGATAATAAGCACAAAGTACCTATACAAGACTCCTAACACAAAAGAGTAGGTTTTCCATATAAAGAACATTACAATAACTAAAAATCAAAAATAACAAAGAAACATTCTTGGAATAGGTCTTTGTTGTTGAGGCACTATAGTTAAGCAACAGCTTTTGATGAGAAATATCAATATTTAGACTTTCAAAAACTAGATTTTATTGTATGATTTCTTCTTAATAGAATACAAGACAAAACCTAGACACCTACTATTGGATGTTGCTATAAAGAACTGTAGTTTCCCTATTGTACAACTAGTAGATAGTATAAGTTTCAACTGTACAGTTGAATAGAACATTGGAAAACACATATAGCCATATGTTGGCTCTTTATATCTACTGCTAACTATGCTTTATTAGCTATAATTTGTTTCAGCATCTCTTTCATATTGCTAGTTTAAGGCATGGTCTGATTCCCTTGAACCTGTTGTTGTTGAAACTGATGTTATTGGTTGTTCCATAATGGAACTGGTGGTTGAGTCTTCCAATTTTTATTGTAGTCGTTCCCATAATAGCCTTTGATCATTGCCCAAAACATCACTAACTAAGGATTTGCACTACACATGGTTGCAGAATGACCACTGTTGCCATAAACCCCTCACCAAGTATTTGTCTGATGAATTACATTAGTTATTCTTGCAAGCTATGTAACCCCAAATTTTATATTGTTGATCTGTGTATTTAATAGAATTTTTAGTGTAGTAAACTGAGCTGATATAGAAGTAAATTGGTCCACCTCTAACATACCTGCAACTTTATTTAGAGCACTTCTTGAGTCATCATGCCACTCAAGATTCCCTTGTACAATTCATTTCAACAAGATGTATAGCTCATCATACGTCAATTCCAATGCTTGACCACCTGCAGCTGAATCTAGCAAAATTTTTGTGTTATGATCAAGTGCCTCAACAAAAGTGTGATCTAGTACCTCATTGGACTACTGATGATATGGATGGTATCAAAAAAAAGCTTTAAACCTCTCACACGCATAATATAAGTTCCCATTTAGCCTCTATTTGAAGCTCACAATCCCACTGCACAATCTCATAGTCTTGACAGATGGAAAGAATTGGATGAGGAATTTCTGGGATAAGTCATCCCAGGTTGTTATTGAACTTGTCGGCTTAGCGTTTAACTACTTCTTTGCTTTCCCTAATAGTAAATAGGGGAAAATATCAACCTAACACAGTCAGTTGACACACCCGTAGGAATGAATGCGTCACTGATCTCTAAGAAATTTTGTAGGTGGACTTGTGGATCTTCATGTGAAAGCCTCATAAACTGTCCACTACTGATCAAAAGTTGCACCATATTCTATTTCAGCTCAAAGTTACCTCCAGCAGCCAATTTTTGAAAAGAGGAAGTTAAATTCATCAAAAGAGGGATTTCCACTTCGCGAACTTCCTATGGGCTAGTAGATCTTCCGCCATGACGGAAGGATTGTCGTGTTCTTCTTGAATTTGCGGGATGTGGTAGAGGAGGACTGGTTTTCTCCTCAATTGGTGAAAGTGTTTCTCGGGTTCAAGGCTTATTTCAACCAATTATCTATCCCTTGCTAGCTTACTAGTCAGCAAACCTATTTCCTACAAATTAAATACCAAGACCAAGCATAAAGCACCAAAGAAATCTAAAATGTAAAACTAAAACTAAAATAGTTGTCAATTAACAAGTCCCCGGCAACGGCGCCAGAAACTTGTTGTGCCCAAGTGCACACACAAGTGTACGTGGTCTCACCAAGTAATAAAGTGGCCCTTTAGAAGCCAAGTATTGATCCCACAGGGACTAGTGGTAAGCAACTATAGAAGTTTAGTTCATAATTTGAGATTAACCAGTGCAAAGTAACCAAAAGAGTTTTTGATTTATAAACTTAAAATAAAGTAAATAGAGCATAAAAGTAAATTTCTTGGACAATCAAATAAGGAGAAACCCGTGGTTAAGGTACTGCAAACAATCATACTAAGATATTAAATTTTATTGGTAGATTACTTATCTTGGTTGTTGATTTATAGGGTTTATTATATGATCATGGTCTCCCGACCTCTAATCTTCTACCTAACTGGATATTACAACTACATCATTGAGCTACGATGCAATAATCCATTTAGATATATTAAGATGTCATCCTGCAAGTGAATCAAACAAGGCTTATAGGCATAACCCTATCCAAGATGCCAATTCAAATCCCTTTTTTATAAAAGAACTAGTCGTATCTTACGCGCCTCTCGCGTGTATCTCGTTTAAGGAAACCAGTTAACAAAATCACTTTGATATGGTAAAAGAAAATAGACTTGAATAAAGAAATTTATTTATTTATTTAATATGAAAAACATTTAAATATAAAATTAATATATTCATACAAATCATATAAAAGACATAAGAGAGTGGCGCGTTAATTAACAATAAATATATATACAAAATAAATTCACGAGTATACCTATATTATTAAGTACGTACTTTAAAAAACTGGTGTAAATTATTAATCTACTTTAAAAAAACTGGTATAAATTATTAATCTTTTTTACGATAAATTTGCAACTTTAATTTATTGGGTTTAGTATTAAACCAAATTAACTTATATTAAAATATAGTCAATTTAGGCAATTTTCGATAGTTGTTTGTATAGAATCCCTATTTGGTTTGTAGAAATTATTTTCTATTTAAGGTATACCTAAATCAACAAAAACTTTAATTTATTTGAAATTCTTTAATATTTCATATAATAAGTAATATATTTAAATAAAAAGGGTGAAAAAATAATTTTGTCAATTTCAAAATTTTAATGAATTATAAAACTCTTGAATCACCTTTCTAAGAGTGGTATACATACTTTGCACGTGTCTCTCGTATCAATCAAAATGTTCATTATATCTATATAGCTCTTACCAATCAACCAAAAGAATCGATTGTTACACAATAATGACCATATGTTAGATCTCATAGTTTATTCACAATTGAAAAAGTTGCATATAAATAAATTTTAAAACAGAATTCATATAGAATCAGAATAACTAACCAATTTCTTATGACAGAATGTATGATTCAAAGTATTTGTTCAAATTAATAAATAAATCAATTTCAAATTATTAATTGTAAATGCTTCAATATTAATAATAATCACACAAAAAATTTAATTAACAGCTATCTATCAAGAATACATGATAATTTATTATTTTAAACTTCAAGAACATACGACAATCATATAAAAAAAACTTCTCAATTAACAACTATCTATAAAATATACGTGATATTTATGTAAATATAAAAAAATATAATTTTTTAGAGAGTTTACCTCAAATCACAAGCAAATTTATCTCTTCAATCATAAATACCGTCAATATTTTAAAAAAAAAACTTCTCTAAAAGCAATTGTCAGATCAGGAATACATGATAATTTATTAATGTAAACTTCAAGAATATACTAAAATTGTATAAAACCTACCTCAAATCACAAATAAATTCATCTCTTTGATTATAAATACTAATAAGATTGTAATCATACAAAAAATTTCTCTTCAATCAAACAAAATATACAATAAACTAAATCAAGAAAAAATTATCACATACTATAAAATAATATGAATATATCTTGAAGAACTCACTTGATTAGGAACAATCTATTGTATGCAAAACAAAAAAAAAGATATTAATAAAGTTTTAAATCTTTTCTAATATAATAGTAATATAATAAGTTTCCTACTTATTCTATTATTATTTTTTCCTTTTAATCCAATGTTAATATGGTCTCTTCTTTTATATGAATATAAAAATATTAGTAAAGATTCTACTCCAAAGTTATTATTCGTGTGAAGAAAAAATTTTGTATTCATCTTCCACCAACTTTGCCCCTTTTTCCGACTTCTACATAATTGTCTTGTATAATTTACTCTTCTCCATCCACAACATCATTATACTTGAAGAAAAAAGATTTGTGGTTTGAGTCATTAAATTAAAAAAAAAATCGAATAGAAAGTAGCACTCGGGGACATATATACGCAATTTTAATGCAACCTTACCATTACCTGGGGAGATAAAGAAGTTGTTTTTGAAAGATCTTCAGCTTAAATATAACAAATTGAAGTAGTTATGAAAAAAAATACAATAGAGAAAATAAATCATTTAAGACAACAAGCATATAGAACAAAAGTCATACCTTTTTAACAAAATCCCTCAAAGTCTATATTATCTCCGGTTCCTAGCCATCAAGTTGTGTTCTCAAAGCTTTCTTCAGACTATTTATATAAGCCTACTTTTTTGTGAATGCAAACAATAAGTAATACTCATGCATCGTTAGTTTTGCGCATATACGAGCATAATAATATACTTATCCCAGTGATAAGTATAAGCCCTAATACCAAAAAGACAATATGAAAAAGACCATTAATTTGTGTGTACGTTACTCCATCTAGTATAAGAGGTATTTCGATTTTTCTTCATACGAAACTAATGATCCATTGACAAATAATATTTATAGCAACAAATTGCTATGCCTAAAATGATGGTTGGATCTTTATACTTTCCCAGAGACAATCCAAAGAAGCCACTAAATGGAGATCCACACAATGATGAAGGATCATCTACAACTTGTATTATAACATTAAACTTTGAGAAAAATATTATATGTGCTGCTAACGTGAGAGAGTAGATTTTTCTTAGTTCAAAAAGCAAAAATTATATGCAAGATACTACAACATGGATTTGGGTGTCGTTATCAATTGGACGAATAAGATACAATTTTTATTTAAGGCAAACTATACAACAACGTTGTTTTGGGTGTCGTTATCAGTTAGACTAATAAGATACAATTTTTATTTAAGGTAAATTATGATTGATTAAAATTATATCTTATCATATATTTTAGGACTTATAATTTAAGAAAAAGTCTTACCATATATTTTAAACTTCTGATCCCATATATTTTAGGAGACAATATTAAGAATATAATTAAATAATAATTTAAGAAAATAGTGAAAAGACGATTTTGTCTAAAGAAGAAACTTTTAATGAAGGGAAAAAAGTTTGAATCACTTTTCTAAGGGTCTTCAAACTTTTAATATATTATAGATAAGAAGCTTGCTCTATTTATTCCCACGTTCTATCCTCTTATTTCATGTCTCGGGCTCACAAAGACGACAATGGATGTATTACAAGGGTCACAAATCCTTAAAATAATTATAAAAAGGATAAATAAATAACCAAATATGATAATCAATCAAAACAAAATAAATTCAAAGCATAGTAATCATTTTCTTGGACTTAACCCAAAAAGGGGGCGTTTAGCCACTCATGGATATAATCGTAATCACGATGAATAAATACATATTAAAATTCATAAACAAACTAAAGTAAAAAGACAAAAACCCTAATTGAAGTGTTTTATATTCCCATTCGAATCTTCAAAGAAGTCCAAGGTATTTTGCAATGTGTTCAAGTGTCCTATTTATAGGAGGACGATTTTGGTCGTGTTGGTAATAAAGTGTGCGCCGCCCTTTCCATTCCCTGGGAATGGGGTCCACGGACCTCACTACCATGTAAATTGGGTGTGAACCATGTGGATCAGTACATGGTAGTATGGGTCACGCTGCAGGGCTTTTCCCATACCCTCACTGAAATTCACCTTGACATTTAAACTTGCCTTGTGCATTTAGCCTTCCATCCCAAGCCTTTTGGTGTTGTTTACACATTATTTACATATTTTTAACCATCCATTTATCATCATAATCAACTCACAATGCATCATATATCATCAAACACCACATATTAGAGCTCAAAGCAACACAACATCCAAGACGACGAACTAGAAACTTAAGCTAAGAACTAGTTTTGCCCATTTTGATCTTTAACTTAGTTTTGACTCTTGGCTTGATTCAATTAAACTTTGAACACTATAAATAAGTTTTTACACCCATAATTACACAATAATAACATTATTAACTCATTAAACATATTAGAATCCATCGAGATCCACTAGCATAACACCTACCTCAAGCTAGTAACACTAGTTTTCTCATTTGAACATTACATGACTAATTTAAGTACAAACTTGTTTCAAAGATGCAATAAACATTGTAATCAAATAATTAAACACTTAGATTCTCAATTATATCATCATTAACATATTAAGCACACAAGTTGTCCTCAAAACAAAGCTCAATAAGCTCGGATAACAATACTAAGGTGCATAAATACACCTCAGATCAGTGGACAAGTCTTTTGATTTAAGTAATGGCTCACTAAAAGTCATGAGGACTTATTATGGGTTGTTGTGTGCAAATTTTAGGATGTTCAGTGTATACCCAAATGATTTTTGTGTTGACTACGATTGGACCATATGGGTCGTAGGGTCCTATTATGAGCCAAGGTATAAGAGTCGTAAGGTAAATGGTGTGTGTGCCTAGTGACACTATCTTGACAACAAATCATGGAGATAATTCATAATCAGTTATGATGAGTCATTATGAGACCCGTAATGACTGACGGTTTATTTTCCAGCCCTTTTTATGGGGGTGTTCTAGACATTTTCCTCTTATTCCAATAATAACCCTCAACCTATAAACATAATTTGGGCCCCATTTTCATATATAACACACATAAAACATTTTTAATTATCTCTTAAGTCTCTCAAGTATTCATATTTAGGGTTTCCAAGAAGAGGGTTAAGTAGAGCTACAAGTGTTGAATTCTCTCCATAATCTTGGGTATTTGAGGCATGTTACTCTTCTCCAATTGTTATTTTGTTAAAATTATGTGTTTTAAATTGTTATTCATATGGTTTTGATGTTAGGTTTTTAGCATAGACTAAGGATTTTGAATGATCATTATTTATGTGAGGTTTCATGTTTGTATATGCATTGGTTATGTTTAATAGTGGTTTTGAACCCAATTTGATTCATGAGTATGGTGAATAAAATGGAGGATTGTAAATTCCCTAAATTTTGTGAATATTAATGGTTGAATTGGTAATAATCGTAACCACTATTGTGAAGAAATTTGTTTTTAATATGAAAGGTATGCACATTGAACTGCTCTTGAACCATTGCATAATGTGAAAAGTTAATGAAGCATAATAATTTTGAACTGGGCCTTATGGGGGTGTGTGATTCCCTAAGCTAATGTATAATTGAACTAAGAAAGTTAAGAATTTCCCAAGTGATGATAATTGTTTTGGCATGTTGATGTTACCTTACAAGTGAAGTTTGTATAACGATACCAACAAAGTATGCCTGTATATCATGGGTTAATAAATAGTAATATAAGTTAAATGTCTTAATTGGGCTTTAATGAGGATTGTGTAGCTAAATCATGAAAGTGAAGGCCCATGGGACGAATATTGAAAACCGCAGTTGCCGACCTGAGGGTCTACATAATGGGTGGTTTGAGTCCCCCTTATTATATCACATGATTTAGATGTTTGAGTCCTCCATATTATATTATATAATTGGATGCTTTAGTTACCTTGATATACCAGGTGGTTCAAGTCCCCTATGGTGCATATGTACATCTTCTGTCTCACGCGGCTACATACACTAAGGCCCTTTCATCTAGGGAAGAGGACCCATATAATTTGTGGATGTCTTCTTATGTTTTGATGATTGATCTACATAATCCAGGATAAAGTTTTAAAGTGCATGCCAAGCCTTGTTTCCTATCCCGATATATCATTTATATATATGTATTATGATGTGGTTCATATGGTATTTTAAATAGTTAGACGTGACATTATTTTGTCCCTTATCCCTGAGTTCTATGATAGTGCTCATCTCACTAACCATCTCTAGATGTTGTTTCCCCATGTAATACAGGCACCAGAGATACTTTTATTGTTTCTACACAGTGTTGGTGGATCGAATCAGTTCATTGGTTCATTATGGTAAAGTGGTAAGGTCCTATTCTCTAGAAGACTTGGGCATTTCATCAATTTGCATTATTAGATTAGAATTAAGAGTTTACATTACCATTAATAATGTTAATGTCATCGTCAGAGTTGGGGGCATATCCTAAACAAGACTAGTTTTTAGTTCTTTTTGCATAGAGGCTTTGTTAGATTACTGTAGACTTGGGTGGTGGTGTTGGTTGGTTATGTTTGGTTGTTTACCAGTGATCAGTGATAGACATGTTTTAAATTTCTTTAATCCTATCCCATGCTATCTTGTTTGAATTCATCTGATATTGGGGGTATTATATTATATTTAGTTAGAGGTAAGGGGTGGTCTCTAGTCCTTGTTGGACTTTAAATACCCATCATGGCCAAGACCTGGTTTGGGTCATGAAAAAGTTTGTATCATAGCCTAGGTTTGGTGTCATTGGGTGTACACAAAGTCATGTCAAGTAGTGTCTCTTTTATGGGTGTGCAGCTTACCATACTTATAAGAGAGAGGCTATGAGTCATTTAGGACTGTTTTCTTTTTATGTTGTTCTATTTCAGGATATAGAGTCTAAGATCTTGAAATCTTCTCTAATCCCCATATGTCTGCTTTTCAGATCATGCCTTCTAGAAGGCTTGATGCTCATGGAAACTCTTATGTTCTATCTGATGAAAATATGGATAGATCTCGTCCTACTCAAGGAGTTTAGACTCGGTCCAGGTTTGCTATTTTTGATTTCCCTTGTGGAGTTCCACCAGTTCCTTAAGCCCTTCTCGAACACCTCAAGCTGGTGTATCTAATGCTGAGTTTAGCTAGTCGATCTATTTTTTTACGTAGTTGGTGGCCTTTCAGACTGGGCATATTGCTTATGTTGATGTATCTTCTAACCCCACTAGAGTTGGTCAATTTATGAGGTTAATTCCTCTAACTTTCACTGGCTCTAAAGTAGAGAAAGACCCTTTAAATTTTATTAATGAGATGGAAAAGATTTTTTGTGTGATGCATGCTACTGATGTTAAGGGTGTGGAGTTTACTGCTTATTAGCTCAAGGAAGTGGTATATCAATGATATAAGGAATGGGACCTATCTAAGGGTGATAATGTTGAGTTCTCTTTGTGGGATGACTTCTCCAGTGCTTTTCTTGATAGCTTCTTTCCTTAGGAGTTTGAGGAGGCAAAGGCTGAGGAATTTGTGAATTTGAAGCAAGGCAGGATGATAGTGAAGGAGTATTCCTTGAAGTTTCATCAGCCATTATGATATGCTTCGGAGTTAGTGTCTATCATAAGGGATATAATGAGAAACTTTGTTTCTAGATTGTCACGTGTTCTGATCTTAGAAAGAAAGGCCACCTTGTTGAACAAGGATATGGACATCTCAATACTTGTGGTGTATATGCAATAAGTGGAAGAGAAAAAGAAAAAATAAGTAGAGATGAGATAAAGATAGAATAAGAAGTTTCAATAATCTAAATAGGGCAGAGGTTAGCATCAAAGTGGTAGAGATAATAGAAAATGGTCTAAGAAGAAGTTGGGCAATTTTGGTTCCAACTCTTTGGCTAGTGCTCCTTATCTGAAGTCATTAGGTGATCATCCTTTTTAGAATAATGTTGTTCCTAGGGTACAGGGTGCCTAAACTCAGGCTAGTAGGGCTCAACAAGCTCTATCATATCCCCTTTATAGATTTTATGGTCAGGTGCATTATGGTATTTGTGAAGAGGGGAGGAACAAGTATTTTAAGTATTGTCAGATTTGTCATATGCAAAGGGATTGTCCTTCTAGGGTTTCTTTTGGGCCAAATACGGTTGTTGTTGCTACTTTATCAGCTTCTGTACCAAAGAGTGTTACATCTACTTCTCATTCCGATACTGATCAAAAATATTTGTACGCTCTTGCCACCTGCCAAGATTATAAGGCACCCCCTGATGTTGTTACTGGTATGCTCAAAATTTTCTCTCATGATATATTATCTACTTGATCCTAGGTCTAACCTCTCTTATGTGACCCCTTATATGGCCATTTATTTTGGTTTTAATCCTGAGTGTATTTTGGATCCTTTCTTTGTATCCACTCCAGTGGGTGACTCCATTGTGGATAGAATGGTCATTAGGGGTTGTGTGATATTGGTCTATGGTATGGAGACCCTGGTGGACCTGATAGAGTTGGACATTTTAGATTTTGGTCTAATTTTGGGGATGGATTAGTGCATTAGTGCTATGCATCTCTTGATTGTCGAACCCAAAGGGTCAGTTTCCACTTTCCTAATAAGTTGGTGATTGAGTGGGAAGCTAGTTCCCTAGTGCCTAATAAAAGGTTCATTTCATATCTTAGAGCCCAGAAATTGATTTCCAAAGGATGCCTCTATCATCTAGTGCATATTAAGGATTCTAGATCAGAAGGTCCATCCTTGCAGTCTATCCCTATGGTCTGTGAGCTTCTTGAGTTATTCCCTGATGATCTTCTTGTATTCCCCTCCATAGGGAAATTGATTTTGGGTTTGATCTTCTTCCAAACACTCATCCTATTTCTATCCCTTCTTATGAATGGCTCCGGCTGAGTTAAAAGAACTCAAGGAGTAATAGAAAAATCTTCTAGATAAGGTTTTTATTAACCCTAGTATTTCTCCTTGGGGTACTTTAGTTCTATTTGTGCGTAAAAAGGATGGGTCCCTTCGAATATGCATAGATTATCGCCATTTGAATAAGGTAATCGTGGAGAATAAGTATCCCCTTTTGAGGATCGATGATCTCTTTGATCAATTTTAGGGTGCTAAGTACTTTTCCAAGATTGATCTACGATTGGGTTACCATCAGTTGAAGATTAGAGAGGTGGATATCCCTAAGACAGCTTTCCGAACCCGGTATGGTCATTTTGAGTTTTTAGTTATGTCCTTTGGTTTGACTAATGTCCCGGCAGCATTTATGGATCTTATGAATCGGGTATTTTTTTAGTTCTTGAATTTGTTTGTGATTGTGTTTATTGATAATATTTTGTTGCATTCTAAGAGTAAGATAAATCATGCCGATCACCTCCTCCTTGTGTTAAAAACCTTAAAAGATCAGTAGTTGTATGCGAAGTTCTCAAAGTGTTAGTTTTTGTTAAATATTATGACTTATCTAGGTCGTGTTGTTTCTAGTGAACGAATCATTGTGGATCCATAGAAAGTTGTAGTGGTTAAGAAGTAGCCTAGATCCATGACTCACTGATATTTAGAGCTTCTTGGGTTTAGCCAGTTATTATAGAAGGTTTGTGGAAAGTTTCCCTTCTATCGTAGCCTCATTGACTAAGTTTACTCAGAAAAAGGTAATGTTCTTGTGATCTAATGCTTGTGAGGGTAGTTTTGAGAAGTTAAAGGATAAGTTGACTTCAACTCTGGTCTTGACTCTACCTGAGGATACTGATGGTTTTGTTATCTATTGTGATGCATCTCGAGTGGGACAGGGTTGTGTGTTGATACAGCATAGCATGGTGGTTTTATATGCTTCTAGATAGTTTAAGGTTCATGAGAAGAATTATCCAACTCATAATTTGGAATTATTAACTTCAGTGTTTGCATTAAAGATCTAGCGACATTATTTGTATGGGGTCCATATGCATATTTATTCTGATCATAAGAGCCTGCAATATGTATTTACTCAGAAAGAGCTAAATCTAAGGCAAAAGAGGTGGCTTAAGTTATTAAAGGACTATGACATGAGTCTCCACTATTACCCAGGTAAAGCCAATATGGTTGTTAATGCTCTTAGAAGGTTGTCCATGGGAATCTTATCTTATGTCGACGAGGAGAAATGAGATTTGGTGAAGGACATTCACTATTTGGCTAATCTTAGATTCCATCTCTTGGATTTTGAGGATGGTGGTGTGATTTATCAAGAGGTAGTAAAGTCATCTCTTAGTGTTGAGGTAAAGGAAAGTCAAGTATTGGACCCTATCTTAATCCAAATCAATGAGGATGCAGGTAGGCAGAAAGAAATGGCTTTCAAGATTAGTGGTGATGGTATCTTGAGGTACCAAAATGGATTATGTGTTCCTGATGTTGATGGGTTGCGAGGAAGAATTTTGGCCAAATATCATGAGTCTGTTATACTTTTCATCCTAGTTCGGCGAAGATGTATCATGATCTTAAGGAGATTTATTGGTGGAATAACTTGAAGAGGGATGTAGCCAATTTTATCGCTAAGTGCATGGTCTGTCACCAAGTGAAGGTGGATCATTTGAGGCCTGATGGGTTGACTCAAGATATTGACTTACCGATGTGGAAATGGGAAATAATTAATATGGATTTCTTACAGTTCTTCTGTGGTCTCGCCATCAGTTTGATTCTATTTGGGTCATCGTGGATAGGATGACTAAGTCTGCTCATTTCTTGCCTGTGAGGACTAATTTTTTTGCTGAGGACTATGCGAAGTTGTACATCCAAGAGATCATAAGGTTACATGGTGCTCCAGTTTCTATAATTTTTTATCATGGTACCCAGTTCTCATCTCACTTTTAAAGGTAGTTCCAGTGAGGTTTGGGGACTAAGGTAACCCTTAGTACCACTTTCCATCTACAGATAGATGGGCAAGCAGAAAAGATAATTCAGGCGTTAGAAGATATGCTTGGGGCTTGTGTATTTGATTCTGGTGGTAGTTGGGTTGATTACTTATCTCTCATAGAGTACGCATTTAACAATAGTTATCACTCTAGCCTTGGTATAGCTCTGTTTGAAGCTTTGTATAGAAGGATGTGTTGTTCTCCTATTGGGTAGTTTGAGGTTATTGAAAATAGGTTATTTGGTCCTAATTTGGTTTACCAATCCATGGAGAAGGTAAATATGATTTGGGATAGGCTTAAGGCTGCCCAAAGTCACCAAAATCCTATGCATATATAAGACGAAGGGAGTTGGAGTTTAATGTTGGTGATTGGGTGTTCAAAAAGATGTCTCCTATGAAGGGTGTGATACGGTTTGGGACAAAGGGGAAGCTTAGACCCCGTTATGTTCGTTCGTATTTGGTTTTGAGTAGGGTTGGAAATGTTGCACATGAATTGGAGTTGCCTTCTTATTAAAGATCCATTCATACGATCTTCCATGTTTTGAAGTTGAGGAAGTGCATGGGTGATCATTTGTTGATTGTTCCTCTGGAAGGTGTGGGCATTTTGAATTCCTTGCTTTATGAGAAAGTTTTGGTGGAGATATTGGATCGTCAGGTCCGTTGGTTGAGAACGAAGAACGTGGCTTAGGTAAAGGTTCCTTGGAGCAACCAATAGTTTGAGAAAAATACTTGGGCAGCCTAGGAGGACATGAAGTCCAAGTATCCATTCTAATTCCTTATTTTGGAAAATCATGCTTAAGTTATGTGTGATCTTAACATCTTTGTTTTTAGTCTTTGTTAAAGGTAAGTGTGGGACTATTTATGTGTTAAATCATGCTAACTTATGCCTTGACCCATAATTCGGGGATGAATGATCCTAAGGGGGCAGAATATAACACCACGGATTTTTGGTCCTTAAAAATTTCTAAAATTTTATCCTCACTATCCAGACTACGACTTACACTATGAGTCGTAGGGAGTCTTGAAGAGTCATTGGACCCAAATCATGGCTTGACCGGTGTGTGTACAAGTCTTCTACTCTAAGTACTAGTGACTTACTATAAGTCCTGGGGACTCATTAAGGGTTATTTTGTGTAAATCGTAGGATACCCAGTGTATATCCAAATGGTTTTTATTTTGACAACGACTGGACCCTATGAGTCATAGGGTCCCATTACAAGCCATAGTATAAGAGTCGTAAGTTAAATAGTGTGTGTTCTTGGTAACATTGTGTTGACAATGACTTGTAGAGATGAGTCGTGATAAGTCGCTATGAGACCCATCATGACTAACAGTTTATTTATCATCCTTTTTAATGGGGTACTTTATACAATTTCCTCTTATCCCAATAATAACCCATGACCGAAAAACAAACTTATGGACCTATTTTCATCGATAACACACTCTAAACATTCTTTCTTCTCTCTCAAGTCTCTCAAGCATTCATACTTAGTGTTTCTAAAAAGAGGGTCAAGTAGAGCTTCAAGGGTTGAATTCTCTCCATAATCCTCGGTATTTCAGGCATATTACTCTTCCCAAATTGATATTTTATTAAAAGTATGTGTTTAAAGTGCTATTCATATGATGTTGGGTTTTGAAGTTGGATTGAGGGTTTTGAATGATCATTGTTTATGTTATGTTTCACGTTTTTATATGCATTGGTTAAGTTTAAATGATGGTTTTAAAACTAATTTGATGCATGCTATGGTGAATAAACAAGGGGATTGTGAATTCCCCAAATTTTGTGAATATTGACGGTTGAATCGGTAATGACCTCAACCCCTATTGTGAAATTTGTTTTGAATATGAAAATTATGCACATTGAACTGCTCTTGAACCATTGCATAAAGTGAAAAGATAATGAAGCATAATGATTTTGAATTTAACCTTGTGAAGCAAGATTGGGATCTAGCCTGTAGTTATCGAAACGCCTGCGATCGAGATAAGTCAAGCTAGTCAACCAACTATGATTGTGATGGACTAACCGTGATCGCAGTGAGTGTGGTCATGATCAAGCTGTTGTGATCGCTTGAGCGCGGAAAATGGCCCAAGAGCAGAAATGTAATTTTGGCCAGCTAACCACAAATTCCCATTTAAAAGCTCAAAACCCTCATTTATATCATCATCCATCTTTCCACAACCCTACCTCCCATCCTTAGTCTAGGTTTTTTGTAATTTCTTGGAGCAAGCTCAGATTTGTACTAATTTGAGCTAAGAAAACATTAGAGTAACTTTCAAGTATAGATTTGGCTTTGCCTATTGAAGATTCATTTGAGTCTAAAGTGTGGTTTTCCCTCTCTTTATTTTTCCCAATGAATAACTTTAATAGACACCTTGGTTTATAAGTGTTTATTATGATTATGTGTTGCTAGACTTGATTAGGGTGTAATTATGTATGGGTTGTGATACTTTTGTGTATATTTGAGTTTGTTATTAATGGGTTCTATTATTGCTTGATTAATTTGCTTGGGATTTGATGGGTGAAAACCCCAAATACCCAAATGAGTTTGAAGGGTGGAAGCTTTAAACTCTAGAAAGCTCAAGGCTATCTTTGAAAAAAGAATTTTTGGTGAACTTTAGGAATCCATATTATCTTTGAAACAGGGATGTGGAAACCAAAGCAATGATAGACAATTATGTGTGTAGTTTGCTAAATTTTTACTATCTTAGACAAAAGGGTGATTAGGAGGTTAACTATCCCTCGAGTTCTATCCTAGAAATAGGGGTGCCTAACTGAGGTACTAGGTGGGTTTGATTGCACACTCGTTAGGTACTCAAAAGGGCCAATGAGTGACATCTATGTGGCTTTGTTGAAAAACTAGCCTCAAGGACTTTAAACCTAGCCTACCGTATCATAAACAACTAGAATTTGTGTCGAATCATTACATACCCATGCATATCTTGCCCCTAGGATAGTATAGTCCCAAGATTCATTCCTAATTGATTACACTCTAATTATTCTTAGTCTCAAACTAGTCACTTAGAAGCCCAAAAATTACTTTTATGTTCAAAAACATCAAAAAACCCATTTTATTCCTAACCTACTCAATCGCCACTCACATTGTTCCTCATGGATTTGACCCCGACTCTTGTTGGGTAAATATATTAAAAAGATCACCTTGCACTCAAATTGACGTGTAAGTTGAGCGTTATCAAAAATGGCGTCGTTGCTGGGGAACAATTTGGTGTATTAAGTTAGTTTGCAATCTTAGTTACTTGCTTGAATTCAAGCTTGTAAATATTTGCATGTGATTTTTCTTTGTAGGTAGATTTTATTATATTTTTACTTTTTTTGATGGAATCTTCTTGTAAATTTGAGTTTAATGATTGGAAGTCATATCGTGACCCCCTATGTTCATATTGTTACGGACCACACTTTAGGAGAGATTGTAAGTACGCTCCTCAGAGAGAGATTTTATCATCTCAATCTGATTGGGAGTATGGTTTCCCTATGCGTGAACAACTATAAGGACATTGGGATGAGTGTCCAAACACCCCCTCCCCCTATTATACTAATCGAATTGCTAGTTCTTCCTATGAATCTCTTAGGTTTGATGATGAGAATTCAGAAGAACAATGCACCGAGTCCAGTAGCTATGACCTAAGGTTACTAGCAATCTTGGATTGGGTAGATGCAATAGGGGAGAATATGGAATACATATACAAAGAATGGATGGGTATCAAAGAAGAGTTATTGGGTAAAGAAGAAAAGCTTGAAACTATCAATACCTTTCCCAATACTCAATAGGAATGCTATAAAAAAAACCAAGCTATGATGATAAGCTTGGTAGAAAAGAGTCCTCAATGACTTCCCAATTATTTGACTCATTCAAGGAAGAAGAAGCCATAATAAAGGAAATGGGGCTAGAGTCCAAAGAAGAAGCCAAGCAAATCTCTTATGATAACTCTAGTTCATGTCGGGGTGGCTATGCTAAGTTGTATATAATTCCTATATTAAGAGAGGGACCCTATTCTAACCACTTTTCAACATTATGCTTGTTGGATTGGATGAAAATTATCTACTCGGGTTAATGATGAACTGTGAAGAGAGGGAACTCCACCATTATATTTCAGAATTTGGCACTCCAATGGATTATATGATCCCTATACATTAATGGCCAAGGAACTCAACTTTCCAAGCATAAGGAATGGCCTATTGATGCACACTCTTTTACCCAAGGAGCCAAACCACAAAATATATGCAAATTTGGGTAAAAGGTTCAAGTCTTCGAAGTGGTATGATAAAAATTCATCATCATTCCCTCTACATTTTCCCAATGCTTCTCAAAGATGTAATGATCAAAAATTCACCAAGAAGTTCAAATCCTCTAAGTGGATACACAAATGAGGAATAAAAAGGCGTTGTGCCGCGACGTTAAATCAAGCGCTTGATGGGAGGCAACCCATCATTTTCATATTCTTAGTTATATGTTTTTGGAATAAGTCTCATAATTTTGATTGTTTTATAGGTGCTTTGGATAAGATTAGAAGCCAAAAAAGTGGAAAAAACAAGTTAGAAGATAGTAACCATGTAGGAAAATGGGGAAAATAAAGAAGTAAATGGCCTCACGTACCACGATCGCAGACCACAAGCCGTTATTGTAACACTGTGCTTGTACCGATTAGGCCGTGATCACGCCTCTCTGTCCAACTTTTGACATGGTTATTAATGCAGTTTCAGGAAGCTCTTTAACCCTTCTTATGGTTTTAAATTATGTAGTGAGGTCACTATATGTCTTATTGTTAGGGGTGTGGACCTACCCTTGTGTGTACATATTGGCTTGCAATACTTGATCTTAGTTGATTGGAAACATGGAAATTTTGTGAAGGAGATTGTTTTCACTTTTTTTTATTTCTGTTAATAATAATGTTGGACGATCCTTTCCCTATGATAGATTGAGTGACGTCATTCTTAAGAAAAAGGCTCAGGTTTGGGTTTTGAGCCATAGATGTAAGGGAATTTTGAGTACCTGTGGCATCAAGGTCATAAATGCAAGGGAAGTTTGAGTACCTGTGGCATTGTAAAGTTGGGATCGCATTGTATAACCATATGGTGGACCATATGGCGAAATCAGAGTAACTATATGGTAGACCATATGAAAGCCAAATGTGAGACAAAGGCTTAGGTTGTTGCCATGATTTGCAAATTGTGCATGGTGTAAGTGCAAAGCAAACACCACCCTCAATCCAATTTTTTTCAAAAATCAAGGGCATAGACATTAGAGGTATTATAATAATTCTTTTTCTCTTTTTGGTGACTCCAAATTTTTAACTTGTAAAAATTGGTAGATACTCTTTTTTTGTCTCTAGTGAGAGAGACAATTGATCCTCTTTGGTGAATTTGCATGTCATGTGTGGTAAGATTATTTGTTTGAATCTTAATGTATACTTGTACCATCTATAACATGCTCTGTTAGTCTCTCAAAGCTAATTTTGATTGTATTTTGTTAGAGAAATGATCTTAGGCCATCTTTGTGACTTTGGAAGCAGCTTCATATTAAAACCTCTTCTCGTAAATAAATGTAAACCCTAGTAACCCACTTTGAACCTTTGGATCATTCCTTGGCAAACGCACTACAAGTTGTGAGCCTTTCAATTCTTGACCCTCTTTTGAACCCTATCCTCCTTGAACGTAATAGTGCAAATTGAGGCTAAAAGCCTAAGTTGGGGGTGGTGATGTTTGGGAGAGGTAAATTTAGGCTACAAAGTTATAAGTGAATTCCTAAGACCTTAAGCGTTGTGAAAAAGTGTAGAAGAAAAATAAAGGACCTAACAAGCGAAAGAAATGCACGAAACATGCAAAAAAAAGTCACCCATGATCAAAAGGTTGATTGAATAGTGTGAAAAGTGATGTAGATATTCAAGGGGGTGTAGTAACTTCATGCCTAAATTATATTCTACCCTTTCTCCCCAAGCCTAAATTACAAACCTAAAATGTCCTTTGAGATCTCTAACCAAGTATATTCATTATAGTGGCGGTTGAAAATAAGGGCAAGCCTATGGCATGGCACTTGTTAACATTGAGAGTTCTTGAGAGAGAGAGAGGTTTACACTTAAATTCCTCATTGCATATTTGATAACTTGGTGTGTGGAATTTTTTTTCTTGTGAGAAGGCATGTAAATAAGTCGAGGTGTGTGCTTTTGTTATCTCCCAAAAAATGAGATAAAAGGAGTATAATGTGGTTGAGGTCAAAAAAGAGTCATTTCTAGAGTATTAGTGATTGTTGCATGGTTGATCTTTGAAGTCTTTTTCACCCTTGAATATTGCATTTTATGTTGAGAGGTGTTGTAAAAATAGCCTTGCCTATATTTGATGAGCTACTTGTGGTAGTGACTAAGCTTGAAATTATTATGTCATCTAAGTGGGAATAAATGTGCATTGTCTCGTGATAAGAGGTAGTGTTTCTTGAGGAAAAAAAATATCAAAGTTGGGGGAATTGATGAGTGGGGAATTTACCAATCATTTGCAGTCCACTTTTGTGCACACTACTATGATTCGAATGTCTGAATGAGACAACCTTATTATTAAATGTACTCATTCCCATAATTTGCAGGTGTACAAGTGTTGAAGAATAAAAGAACCAAACTTGAGCTAAAAAGAATTAAAAAGGGAATTGAAGTGCAAGAGCTGGACAAGCTGAAGCAAGATCAGGATCTAACCCATAGTTATCGCGATCACGGGCGTTATTCTGCGATCGCGATGAGTTAAACTAGTCAATCAACTGCGATCGCGATAGACTAACCACGCTCATAGTGAGTGCAATCGTGATCAAGCTATTGGGATCGTGTGAGAGCAGAAAATAGCCCAAGGGAAAAAACATAATTTTGGCCAGCTGACCCCAAATTCCTATTTAAAGGCTCAAAACCTTCATTTATATCATCATCCATATTTCCACAACCCTACCTCCCATCCTTAGTCTAGGTTTTTTGTAATTTCTTGGAGCTTGGAGCTCAAATTTGTACTAATTTGAGCTTAAAAAGACATTAAAGTAACTTCCAAGTATAGATTTGGCTTTGCCTATTAAAGATTCATTTGAGCCTAAAGTATGGTTTACCCTCTCTTTATTTTCCCCTCTGAATAGCTTTAATAGACATCTTGGTTTATTAGTGTTTATTATCATTATTTGTTGCTAGATCCATCTCTTGGGATTATGCTTGATTAGGGTGTAATTGTGTGTGGGTTGTGATAATTTTTTGTAAATTTAAGTTTGTTAATGATGGGTTTTATTATTTCTTGAATAATTTGATTGGGATTTGATAGGTAAAAAAAGCCCTAAATACCTAAATGGGTTTGATAGGTGAAAGCTCTAAACTCTAGAAAGCTCAAGGTCGTCTTCGAAAGAAGGGTTTTGGGTGAACTTTAGGAATCTATATTATCCTTTAAAGAGGGATTTGGAAACCAAAGCAATAAGAGAAAATTATGTGTGTTGTTTGTTAAACTTTCACTATCTTAGACATAAGGGTGATTAGGAGGTTAACTATCCCTCGGGTTCCATCCTAGAAATAGGGGTGCCTAATTGAGGTACTGGGTGGCATTGATTGCACACTTGTTAGGTACTCGAAAGGATCAACGAGTGACATCTTTGTAGCTTTGTTAGAAAACTAGGCTCAAGGACTTTAAACCTTGCCTACCATATCATCAACAACTAAAATTTGCATTGAATCATTACATACCCATGCATATCTTGCCCATAGGATAACATAGTTCCAAGATCCATTCTTAATTGATTACACTCTAATTATTCTTAGTCTTAAATTAATCCCATAGAAGCCCAAAAATTACATTCATGTTTGAAAATAGCAAAAAAAAAAAACAAACCAATTTGTAGTATAGGTTTGTATTTAGTTAGTAACTTTTATTCTAAACCTACTCAATTGCCACTCAAATTGTTCCTCGTGGATTCAAACCCTACTCTTGTCGGGTAAATATAATGACAATGACCACCTTACACTTAAATTGATGTGTAAGTTGAGCGTTATCACCCACGAACTTAGATTTCTTCTTGATAACCAAGACCTTTCCCATTATTAGCTCCTTGACTAGTTAAGTTGAAAATGATCTGAGAGAATGTAGTCCATTGCAGGGATTTTTTAAGTTCTTCCCTCAGACGGACCAGGTCCCTCTCCAACTCCTTATTCTTCTAGAGTGCAATCATGAGATGCTTTTGGGAATCCTTCAATTTTTCTTCAAGCTCTAGCTAAAACTTTAAGACTTCTTACTTTCATTTACCATTTGAGTCATTTACTTTCTTAACTTGACTCACAAATCTTAGATTTTCAGATTTCAACTTAGCAACTTTTTCCTTAGTTTCAGATATATGAAGAGTAAAGGATATCAATCCAAGTTCTTGATCTTCTATCTTCGCTTCTAGAGCACCATTCTTCTCTTTGTTACAAGCACTATTAGCTTTCTCCAGTTAAATAACTAATCTATGATTCTCAAATTTTATCTTAGTAGCCAGTTCCTCAGTTTTAGATATTTGGAGAGTTAAAACAATTAAATCAAGCTCTTGACTTTCTACCTTTTCTTTTAGGGAAATTTTTTTCTCAGTCATTTCACACCTGGAATCAATCAACACATTGGCAAGCCTCTTTATTTTTCTAGCAAAGTAATTCTCTAAGTTTTCTTAAATGTCAGAAAGTGTTACCTCATTTTCTTCTTCATCTTCAGTGTTTACCATAAAAGAAAATAAGGAGACAAAGGTCACTTTCTCATCCTATACTGCTAGCACAGAGACATCTTTGCTTCCCATCTTCCTCAAATTTACTAAATAAATCTCCCCACACTGCTAAAGCCTGCCATACTACATAATCAGCTGCAGCCTTATTGCTTAATTTTATAGGGACCTAGTCCCTGTTCTTTTCTGTCACCTCTAGTCTTGAGATATTCCTGATAGTCCAATTTGTGCATTGGACAATCCTTGATGAAATGCTCAGGACTTCGAAATTTGTGACAAACCTCCATAGTGCCTCCCTTTTTGTTGCTACTTCCACTTCTTTGATACTGACTACTTCTCTTCATAACTCTCACAATTCTTTTTTCCAAAAAGGCAACATTAGTGTGTTATTCATTAGAGTCTGATTTTAGTGCCCTCAGTGTCAGAGATTTTTCTTTTTTCCTTCCTTCTTATCTTGTTCCTGCTACTTCTTGAATTTGTGAGTCTTTAAATTTCCAATAAGCTCATCCATAGTGAGAGTTTCCAGGTTCCTTGCCTCAGTAATAGCATCTACTTTTCTTTCCTAGGATTTTAGAGAAACCCCAAGAATCTTCCTTACTTTCTTATACAGTGGAATGACTTTTCCAGGGCTGCGTAGCTCATTGGTGATGGAAGTGAATCTTATATGTATTTCCTGTATTATCTCTCCTTCTTTCATTGTGAAGGTTTCATACTGGGTAGTCAGTATGTCAACTTTGGAATCCTTTACATCTGTAGTTCCCTTATGATATATTTTCAAGTAGTCCCAGATTTCTTTAGCATTTTCACATGCAAAAATCCTGCTGTATTCATCAGGCCCTATACCACAAACTAGCAATTTCTTGGCCTTGTAATTCTTTTCAATTTTCTTTTTGTATTCATTATCACTGCTTTTTACTACCATTCTTGTTATTACTCCTTCTTTAACTACTTTAACTGGAACATGAGGACCATTAAGAATTATGTCCATAAGTTCACTATCCTCATCCATAATGAAGTGAAACATCTTGGTTTTCCACCACCCATAATATTTCCCATTTAATTTAGGTGGTCTAGTGGCAGATTACCCTTTCTCAAGGTTAGGTGGAGAAGCCATGCTAACTAAATCACTCTAGGTATGAACCTTTTAGAGTGTTCTGGGTCTAATACCAATTGTTAGAACCCTAGGGGTTGAACCACACTGTAAGGGACAGGGTCCCTTAGAATTAATCACAGGTAAAAACACAGTAAACCAACTAGGAACACAAAGCAGTGCAGGAAACGTAAAGGAGAATAGATTTAATGTGGAAACCCCCTTGTACAAGGAATGAAAAACCATAGCTTGCCCTCACAAGCACCCAAAAACTTACTACAATAAAACTCTTAATTACAGTATTCAATGAACCTAACTCTAGGTTCCTCGTTCTTGTAATAACTCTACTACAAGCCTACCTTAGCAACTATTCTAAGAACACACTTTGATATTGATTAACTCTAACCAATATCAACCTTAGGTAACTCTACCTAATTTCTCTTAAATTAAAAAGAAAAGATCATTACTCTTATAACTTGTGTAATTCAATTACAATTCAGGACTCACTCAAGAACACTTTCTATTTCAGCACACACATACATCTAAGAGCTTGAGCAATGTAGTATATGGAATTTTTGCCTCTTTAATTTTGAAATTTTAAAAAACCAATTAATGAAGAAGCATCTTTTTTCCTTTTATAATGGAGTGATGATTAGGGTTAAAATATAATTGGACCACGTATCCTAAGTAGTATAAGCAGCACCGGCACAGTTTGTTACATAAGAGGACAAAACTGTGCAGATGTGTGCCAGTTGTACAGTACCCTTGAACATCCATGGACCTGATCCCTTGAAGTTAGTTTCTCATCATCGCAACAAGATACGACATATTTTGAACCCAACTTAAATATGGGAATTATAGGTATATTAGCTTTTTTAATGTGTAGATGTTGTATTTGTATGTTTTAGTTGATTTTGAGGTGGATTGAAAGGGAAAGGCTCCATGTTGAAGGACTTTAGGCTTGGATTTTGATTCTTTGAGGTAGGTTATTTCTCAACTTTTTAACTTTCTAAAACTTGGTTGGGTAATTAATTAATGATCAGAGCATGCTATGGGTCGGGAAAAATAACTTCAGAAAATATTTTTTGAGTTATGATATATTGTGTAGCGCTCGAGTGGAGGCTTATATTCTATTATTGTTAAATTGTGATATTATTGAGTGTATCTCCCATGTGGGGGGGGCTTTATTTGACATCATTGTCCTTATTTGTGCATTTGAATGCCTTTATTCTTAATGTGATGCTCGAGTGGGGGCTTGAATTGATTTTATAGGCCTTATTGAGCATTATTTTCCTAGATGTCCTAATTATGGATTGATACTATATTAATAATGTCTTACATGAATATTTATTCTAATGGTGTCAAACTAAAACTAATATCATGAAATGTTGATTTACTGAGTTGATTTATGAACTCGCTTATACACGTATTGAATGGATTTGTTATCTTCATAATTATTTGATTGTGAACAATATATTCTAATTCATACATACACATTCATGAGATATTTCAACTATTGAGAAACACTATTTTTTTTTTTGAAAGAAAATGAGACACTTTTAAAAATTCCTAGACTGAGGAAAGAATCGGTCGGGTGGATTGAGATATGAGATTGAGATTGGTGGAAACTTTGAGATAGTATACAGGTTGTGAATTCCCACCCCCTAGATCCTATTTTAGGATAACTAGGGCTCTATAGGTGTAAACAATAAGTCTTGCAATGACTTTCAACTATTCACTTCATTATTCATTGCATTTCATTGCATATGCTTATCAGTGTTTCCTTTATGTGTTATCTTGAAGTGAAATTGGTTTGTATGTACTTTTATGAATTTCTATTTCTATTTGATTTTATATGTGTATGTATGTATATATATTTTCAAACTATTAGCAGAGATAGTGCGAGCTACCCTTTGGAAACTTTTCTACTTGTAGGTTGTGTGCTCATAGTGTTTTCTTTACTTGTATTATTTTATACTTTTCTCAGTCGGCCTATGGTACCTACTTAGTTTAAGTGGACCATACTCACTCCTACTATGCCCTTTTGGTGCAGATCCTAGTACAAGTACAATACATAGTGATTGATTTCGTTCTTGATTAGTTGGATATTTTGAGATACTAGCATGTTCTAGGCTTTCAAAGCTAGTTCCAAGCCTTATCTCATCTACTTGATGTCTTTACATATTTTAGAGACAGACTCATGTATTATTTCTTATTTGAATATGGTTTTTTAATACTCTTGTACTTATTATATCAGGTTTTGGGATGGTTCAGTGCTTTGTTCATAACTTCAACATTTCTCTATATTTATGGCATGACTTTGTTCTAGAAGTCTTATCTTATTCTATTTATTATTGTATTCAATTTTTCTTAATTTGGGAATTTGGTTTACTTATCAATGCTGGGTCGAGATATGTGTCATCATGACCTCAACTTATAGGTACTGACAGGCCCAACCCATGTACTCCATCAGTCGAATAATAATATTAAAGTTGGCTCAATCCATGTACTATAGCAAGCCAATGATGAAACAAGCAAACCAACTTGGTACAATGAATAAATATAGTATTATCTCAACACCCACCCTCTCCTTAAGTTAGAGGGGAAAAAAACACACCCAACTTGCACAAAATATTATGATGAATAGGATCAATGAGTGACTATGTGAAAATATAATCTAATTGAGAGAAATATGAAACAAATAAAAGTGAAACATAAGATAGGGTTCTTAGCAATGTGTTTGTTGTCGAACAATCTGAATGAAGAGGCATAGGCAATGACATTAGAATAAAGAGATCTTGAAAATTCAAACCAACCATGTGAGTTTGTAAATGATGCACCTCTTAGAATGATACTCAGCCTTTACGGAGCTAAGAGAAATAGAGGTTTGCTTTTTTGACTTCTAAGAGATTGAAGAACCCCCCTCCCCCCCCCCCCCCCCTCCAAGTGATATATAAAATCCACCAACAAATTTTCTTGAATTTGGATATGTACCCCAATTTGAGTCACAAAAATAAAGCATCTCAAATGAAGAGTAATAATGTAAAAACCGTAATGCAACAGTGAGATGAGACAGGCAAGGATCCTACATGAATTGGTTAAGATGTTGAATAGTGAAGGAAAGATCTGACCTTATGTGAGTGAGGTAATTCAACATAATAAGAAGATATCTACATACAGTGGGATTAGGAATAGCACCCTTGTCATTTAGATATAGCTTTAATATAGGATTGCTAAGAGATGAAACAAGTGACATGTGTGTGACAAAAAATTCCTTTAGAAGATCAACTATGAACTTTTTCTATGAGAGTATCATTCCATGAGGTTCCCTCAATACCTTTACCTAAGAAAAATTATAAATCCCCTAAATCCTTGATTCTAAATTTCCATGTAGAAATAGCTTCAATGAGTGTAGTTTTTTGTTATCATTACCTGTCAAAACAATGTCATTGACATATACTATTATTATTGAAATAGAGAAGTTGGATTTCTTCACAAATAGAGAATAATCATTAAGAGTGAGTGAACCCTTTAAAACTAAGAGCAAATATGATCCTTGAGTACTATTGCCTTGAGGTTTAACGAAGTCCATAGATAGACTTCTTAAGCTAGCAATCATGATATGGTGATGGTGGAACTTTCCCAATAGGGAACTTTAAGTGGACATCCTCATAGAGATCTTTATGTAAAAATACATTACTAACATCCAATTGATAAAACCTCCAATCTCTTTTAACAGTTGTAGCTTGAGGGCATTGGATAGTACATTATTTTGATCACAGGAGAAAAAGACTCCCTAAAATCAATACCTGTCTTTTGTATGTCTCATCGAATGACTAGCCTAGCCTTTAATCTTTCAATCTTGCCATCACTGTGTTGTTTGAATTTGTAAACCAAC
Source organism: Capsicum annuum (assembly GCF_002878395.1). NCBI lineage: Eukaryota > Viridiplantae > Streptophyta > Magnoliopsida > Solanales > Solanaceae > Capsicum > Capsicum annuum. The sequence goes on along the minus strand of NC_061120.1, from coordinate 148,787,007 downwards.
TTACAAGGCAAAAACTTTCTTGCTGGGGGGAGTCGTACCACATCCCAGGTATTGTTCCAATAAAGATGTAACACCCCCAAAAATCCTGATCATTATAGTCCTATACAGCATTCCAAAAAAAGGTCCAAGACTTAGAAAAATTCAGCTAAGTGTTAAGACTTAGAAGCAATTTTAGCCTTTGGAATTGGATGATCTTGTTTTAGGTCTTTCCGACCTTAGAATATCAATTTTTAAATTAATTCATGATCAGGAATGTCAATGGGTCCCATTGGGTGAGTTTCAAAATTTTTGGACTTTTTTTGTGTCATGTTTGGATGGGCAAAATAGCCAGCCAACGCGATCTTGATGTGTCGCATCACGTTGGCTATCGCATTGCACCTATCGATGCGTCACATCGATCTCATCGATGTGGTGCATCACCAATCACATTGATGGGCAGTTTTTGTGTATTAAATCTGAGTTTCCAAGGGCATTTAGGTCCTTTTTCCCTCACCCAATTCAGCTAAAACACGATATTTAACTCTTAAAAGGGCAAATTTCATTATTTATTCTCAAATTTCTCTCAAGAACAAGCCCTAGTTTTATCAAGCTCAATATCAAGACCCAAGAATTCACCACAATCTTCATGAAATTAACAATCAAGGTATGTTAGGTGTTCATCCCTGGGTTTCCTTCCATCCTTAGATTTAAGAGCACTTTTTAAAACTTGAATTATGATTCCCATGTTATAAATTGAATTATGTCCATGATTGTATTGTTGTATGGGTTTCCAGTTAAGATCTTTTATGAGTTTCATAAAGTTATGTTAGCATGTGTGTTGAATTATGAGTCTTCTTGTCAAAACCATTGAATTACAAGATTACATGTTGAAGTTATGATGCCCTATACATTATTCTTCATGTATCATAATCATGCTCCCCAAGCGTTTGATAAAATATCCATGTAAATTGAATAGTGTAATCATGACATGTTAGCATGTATTTTCATTCATGTACAAGTCCATGTCCTCCAAGTATTTGATAAAATGCCTCAGTGAATGAATTATGAACAATGGACTATTGTTATTTTTGCAAGATTTGTTATGCTTTATTATTAATGATATCGAGTCCTAGGGGTAATTATTACCCGAAATCTAGTTGTTACTTAGTGGTAGTAAATATAGAATAGTCCCAGTAAAGGTCATAGACCGTAGTACTCGACTAGTTAATAGAACCTAGTGAACTCAGTCCAGTTCAGTCAGTCAACACGATCAGTGTCAGTTCAATCAAGCCTAGTACAGTCTAGTGATCAATTCAGTGTCAATTTAGTTAGGAGTAGGATTTATCACCAATCAAACGCAAGGATGGGGGCATTCCTGCCAACAGAGGATTTAACCCTTAGTAGCAATCCTTATGTTATAGAACTACGTAGCCAGCATAGAGTAAGTCGTCCTCCTACCAGATTAGGGTTGATGCAATTATCTATATATATCATGAGTCTTCATGCCAGATTAAGGTTGACATAGCATTGTTAGTATCTCTTGGCAAGGTGATAACACCCTTCCAACTAGTGTCATAGGTTGGACCCCAACTCAGTTTATAATTGGGGTATATCAGTTAGATGAACACTCCCACAGTTACAATTTTAGTCCCAATATTAATAAAGAACTCAAACAGTTCTACAAAATTATAGCTATCAGTTTTCAGTTACTTAGCCATCAGAAATCAGTACTTCAGTATCAATCTAAACTTTTAGCTATCAATATTCAGCTATCAGAACTTAGTATTTCAGTTTCAGTCTAATTCAGCCAACATTATATACACAGTATTGCATAAACAGCATGTTCAGTAGTTACAGTATTGCATGTACTCTCATCCAGTTACTTAATGATGTTCATTCAGTCAGTATCATCTCATGCGTATAAACCCATGTATATCAGTCTACCTCACTTAGCATACCATTACATTCCACATAGTAACGCATACTCTTTCTTTGTGCTATGATGTCTCATATCATAGGTTCGAACGCTCAGGTCCTAATCATACTTAGTAGCTCAGGCTATCAGCAGTAGATATAGTGGTGAGTCCTTATATTTCAAGGATAGAGTTTATTTATATCAGTATTTTAGTTAGCTTAGTAGTTATTTCAGTCGGGGTTAGTTTGGGGTTTGTCCCATCAACTCCATACTCAGACAGTTAGAGGCTTTCAGACTAGCACAGTCAGATATTCAATTTTTTAGAAGTTATTATCAGTACATTCAGTTATTCTTTTAGTATTTTGATAACCTTATGCCATATTCAGTTATACTTCTGCATATATTTTCAATATTATTATTCAGTGCTCGTAGCAGGTACCAGTCATGTGTTAGCTTGTGATCCTTTGGGGTTGTAAGCACCGTGTGACATCCAGGGTGTAGACTCGGAGTATTACAAAAGAGACTTAAGCTCCTGTCCATAGATTTTTTCCAACCCTTATGCAGCACAACCTAATTATAATTAGTAGGTTCTTAGATATTAGATAATGATTCCAATATATGTTGATTACTGAAAGATAAATTATTGATAATGATAGATAAAGAGACTGTGGAGATAAAAGTTGATATCCTAAGTAAGGAAACATTATTTATGGGAGGAATAAGAGTATGTACCTAGTTCATGTCTATAGTAGAAATAGAATGTTGTATCTGGTTCATGCCAGTAGGAGGAATTTATGGATGCAGAAGGTAAAGTAAAAGTAATAGATGAGGGAGATATGATGTTCTTATAGGTTTTAGTATCATCCCTAAAATTGGTAGTTGGGATTAATATATGTATGGGGAAGAAGGAACCATTAGGTTTAGAAGGAAGAAAAAGAAAAGATACTTTCATGAAATACAGTATCTCTAGAAATAATTATTTTCTTAGTATGAAGAATCAAAACCTTGTAACCTTTCTTCCCATGTGGATATCCCAATAAACATATGCAGTTGGCCTTTGCTCCCAATTTAGATCTTTGAGATGAAAAAGTGGAGACAAAACATAGGCATCCAAAATATTTGAGATTAGAATATTTCGGTGTGATCTTATAAAGGACTTCAAAAGAGATTTATTTTTATAAATTTTTGAAGGAAATCTATTGATTAGATAAATTGTAGATAAAAGGCACTCACCTTAATATTTAATAGGAAGATATGGCTGGTTCAAAAAAGCCCTATATGTCTCTAGCATGAGTTTTGATAACTGATATAACTGATAACATGAGTGATTGTATCTGACAGTCCTGAATCTAATGGAACTAGCTGAATTTCATACTGTATCTGAGTAACTGAATCTGAGATTAGTCCTATCTAGCGGGTGATCTCTACATCTGGTGAACTGATACTGATTAACCATAGTTGAGATTAGTCCTTTCTGGTGGGTAATCTCTAAATCTGATGATACCATTATTGATTGGCCATAGTTGAGATCAGTTATGTCTAGTGGGTAATCCCAGAGTCTATTTATAATGATAAGGAATGACTGTATCTGACAGTCCTAAATCTATACTACTGAGCTGAATTGACTGTATCTGACAGTCCTAATTCTATAACTGAAACTGTGGGATGTATTCATCTAACTGACATGCCCCATACTAAGATAACTTGGGTCCAACCTATAACCCCAGCTGAAAGAGTGTCAGTACTGCGCCACTGGTAAAGACAACTGTTGTGGAGTTAGTCCTAATCTAGCGGGTGACCCCTGGGATCAGTCCTATACATTTAAATGCACTAACAGCTGATCCCTGAGTATGTCAGTCCTATCTAACGGGTGATATCTCATACCTATGCTGGCTATGTAGTTCTGGAACTTAGGGATTGCTTCTAGGGATCTTAGTCCTATATAGCAGGTGAGTCCCCATCCCTAGGCTCGCTTGGTGCTGAATCCTACTCCCATCTGAAAGACACTAAACTGATTAATTAAGTTGAACTGATTAACTAAACTGAACTAATACTAGTGGTATTACTTAGCGGAGCTAAACTAAATTTACTGAGTTTCATTGACTAACGGAATGTACTGAGTTCTGAGGATTGACTGTGAATACTGAAGTTATTGAGATTGATTGGAATACTGAGGTTACTGAGATTACTGAGTACTAAGATCACTGAGATTACTGAACTACTGAGATTACTGAGATTTTTGAGATTTCCTGAGTCACATGACTGACTGAGTTCTATGGATCATAGCTTGACTGAGGAGATCGTGAAAACATGACATGGCTTTAGGCACATAGCTAAATGTTCGGGTACAAGTACCCCCAGGACTCGATGAGAAGAAACTGACATAGCATGGCTTACTTGAACACATAACCAATAGCACAATTCATAATTCATATATCGAAGCACTTCACCAAACATGTGATATGCATAAACTTGTACATACATGGGGATTTCATGATATCATACTACTTGAGAATTGTTCCTTCATCTAGGCATTTAATCATACACATGATAGGCATAGCACATGTAGACAACATTATACAATAATCAAACATCATGATTCATATCTAATTTCATCATCCTAGGGTTTATTTATAGGTTCACATAAATATACATCTATACAAATCAATTCCATATAAAATCAATCACCTAACATGGATTTGAATTCAATTGATCATTCTCAACAAAAACAAAACAAACCCAACATGAAATTCAAAAAGAAATCCATTAACTTAAACTTAGAAAAGAGATTCTTGGGCATCATGGACGAAAGGAGTCCATGAATGAACACTACGCATACCTTACCATATGATTCTGCAAAGATTTATGGAGATATTCTTGAAACTTGATGGTGAATTCCCTTGGAATTGAACCTTCTATGAAAACCCTAGGGCTTGTTCTTGATAGTTTTTTAGAGTAATTGAATATAAGTTGTTGAATTATGGTCAAATCTTGTGTTATAAGACTTATATAGGGTGTGAAATTGACCATTTTAACCCTAGGACACGTATTTACTTTCTAAAAAAATCTCCTAATTTTCATCCTTGGCACGACGTGCCACTAACATGCCAAGTCACTAGAAAGTGACAAATGGGAAATTGCATGATGGCGCGACGTGGAGCTATTGCGTTGCCACCTTTTCTATGACCTGGAAGTTTGGTACGATGCACCACTATTACGGAGCAACACTAGTAATTGACTATTTCCATTTGAGCTATCTCCGCGATGCGCTGAAGGCTCAGGTGATATACTGTCTCACTAAAAAGGCTCTAACTCTTCACCCGAGTGTCAGATTTAGGCAAATTTCATATCGATGAAAAGCTTATTCGATTCCCCACATGACAAAAAGTGAAAATCTTAAAAATACCATGTATAAAAAAAAAGTGGATTCATCTTTCAACGAAAGCTTCTAACATTCTTGGGAAAGTTTTCAAGCTAGGAAAAGTATGAGGTATTACAACTATCATTAATTGAATAGGGTTACAGTGAAAAATAAGAATCCTTTACCGAGGATTGATGACCTATTCAACCAGCTTCAAGGTACTAGGTGTTTCTCTAAGATTAATCTTTGTTTAGGTTATCATCTGCTGAAACTATGGAGTTTGATATTCCCAAGACTACTTTTTAAACCCAGTACGGCCATTACGAGTTCTTCGTTATGTCATTTGGGTTGACTAATGCTTCGGCTGCTTTTATGGATCTTATGAATTGGGTGTTCGGGCAGCTTCTAGATTTATTTGTTATAGTTTTCATTGATGACATCTAAGTGTACTCTAATAGGTAGGAGGATCTTGCCAATTAGCTCCAAATTATGTTGTAAACTCTTAAGGACCAGAAGTTATATGCAAAGTTTTCTAAGTGTGAATTTTTGCTAATTGTTGTAGCCTTTCTGGGGCAAGTTGTTTCTAGTGAGGGGATTAAGGTAGATCTACAAAAAGTCGAGGTAGTTAAGAAATGGCCTAGACCCAAGACTCCGACCGACATTAGGAGCTTCTTGGGCTTGGAGGGGTATTATAAGATGTTTGTGGAAATTTTCTCATGTATTATTGCTCCACTGATAAAGTTGATGCAGAAAAGGTTTATGTTTTTGTAGTCCTATGCTTGTAAAGGTAGTTTTGATAAATTGAAGTATAAGTTGACTTTTGCGCTAGTTTTAACCCTACCTGAGGGTACTGATGATTCATTGTGTATTATGATGCATCCCATATCAGACTGGGTTATATTTTAATGTAGTATGGTAAGGTTATAGCATATGCTTCTAGGCAGCTTAATAATTATAAAAGGAATTATCCGACTCATGATTTAGAGTTAGCAGTTGTGGCTTTTGCTTTAAAGATCTAGAACCATTATTTGTATGAGGTGCATGTGGATATTTATTTGGACCATAAGAGCTTGCAGTACGTATTTACATTGAAGGAATTAAATCTCAGGCAGAGGCGGTGTCTTGAATTGCTTAATGATTATGACATGAATTTGCACTGCCATCTGGGTAAAGATGATGTTATTGCTAATACTCTTAGAAGTTTGTTTATAGGGAGCCTATCTCACATTGATAAAGAGAAAATAGTATTGGTAAAGGATATTCACAAGCTGGCTAACTTGGGAGTTTATCTTTTAGACTCTGAGGATAGAGGAGTGGTTGTTTGAGAAGTGGTTAAATCATCTTTTGGTATTGAGAAAAAAGGAGAAGAGGATTTGGATTCCATACTTATGTAAACTAAGGATGATATGGGTCAGCAAAACGTTATGGCTTTTGAGATTTGGGGAGATGGCATCTTGAGGTATCAAGGAAGGTTGTGTGTTCTTGATGTTGATAGACTATGGGAAAAATTTTTGACTGAAGCTCGTGAATCTAGATATATATTTCATCAGGGTTTGACCATAATGTACCATGAATTGAAACAAATCTACTAATGGAATAATATGAAGAGAGATATGGCTAACTTTATAGATAAGTGTATGATTTGTCGGCAAGTCAAGGTTAAATATTTGAGGCCTGGTGGCATGTCTCAAGAGAGTTGCCCATATAGAAGTGGGAGATGATTAATATGGACTTTGTTATGGGTTTTTTGTGATTTAGAAATTAGTATGATTCTATTTGGGTCATTGTGGATAGAATGACTAAGTCTGCGCACTTCTTGTCTATGAGGACAAACTACTCAGAAGAGGACTATTCTAAGTTTTAAATTCAAGAGATAGTTAAGTTGCATGGAGCACCAGTGTCCATCATTTCAGAATGAGGTGTGCAGTTTTCATCTTATTTCTGGCATGCTTTTCAAAAAGGTTTGGGCACTCAGGTGAACCTTAGCATCTTTTTCCACCCTCAAATGGATGGACAAGCAGAACGGACTATTCAGACTTTGGAGGATATTCTAAGGGCCTATGTGATTGATTTTAAAGGTAATTGGGTTGACTATTTGCCTTTTATTGTGTTTGTATACAACAATATTTATCATTCTAGCATTCAGATAGCTCCTTTTGAGGCTCTTTATGGTAGGAGATGTAGGACCCCTATTGGATGGTTTAAGGTTGGTGAGACTAGGTTGTTTGGTCCTGACTTGGTTCACCAAGCCATAAAGAAGGTGAAAGTGATTAGAGAAAGACTTAAGACTGTTCAAAGTCACCAAAAATCTTATGCAGATATGAGGCAAAGGAGCTAGAGTTTGAACTAAGTGATTGGATATTCTTGAAAGTATCTCCTATGAAAAGAGTCATGAGATTCGGTAAGAAGGGGAAGCTCAGTACTTTTTATGTTGGTCTATATCAGATTGTGAGAAAAATTGAGATGTCGCTTACGAGTTAGAATTGCCTGTGAGTTTAGGCCCTATTAATCTTGTTTTCATATTTCTATGCGTAAAAAATGTGTGGGTTGCCCTTCTTTAATAGTGCCTATTGAGGATGTTGGTGTTTTGAATTTGTTGTCTTATGAGGAGGCCTTGATGGAGATATCTGTTTTCCTTAATTTTTCCAAAAAGTCAAAAAAATCCTAATCCTTGTTCACACTTGGGGTGTGAGTAAGGAAAGAGCTCGTATCCACATTATTAGGATTGTCTTATTGATAACCTTAAGACCAGCGAAGACTGTGCTCCAATTGGTGGTGAAGGAAAGGGGAAAGCAGCTCATTCCTTCCTTGCGATGGAATTAAAATAGACTATGGCTTCATTGCTTTATATCTTTCTAGTTATTTTATTTTATTTAATTCACAGATTAAAGATAAAGGATGTAGCTTCAGTGAAGGTTCTTTGGAGAAATCAAAAGATGGAAGAAGCTACATGGGAAGCAAAGGAAGATATGAAAGTCAAGTACCTGTTCTTGTTTTTCGGGTTGGAGGAATGTGCTTAAGGTATGAATTTCATTTTTACCTTGTCGCATTTTGAATTTTTTATTTGATTGTGACGTATTTTTGCTATTATCTTGCTAAAAAATCCTAACTTCTCATTCGGGGATGAATGATCCTAAGAGGGAATAATGTAAGACCCTGTAAAATTTTGATTATTTTATTTGACCCTCTTGTGTGGGTAATGTCAATTTTTTACATGAATTATATTTAGGAATGTTAAAAGGGTGTTTTGGAAAAGTTTTGAAATTTTTAGAAGGGGTTTAGGGTCATATTGGGACCTCAAGGCAGTGAGCCTCCACGATAAGGGCTACCCTCAATGATAACGGCATGCCACGCCGCTATGTCAAAGTCATCCATTTTTTCACCATCCAAGCTCCAAACTTTGAATTCTCTTCGAATTGATCTATATCTCATGCATGTTTCTCATCCCTAACTTGTACTTTTACATTGTGGCATCTATTTAATTAATATTCATGTGTTTTAATTGACGGATTTGAAATTGGGTTGAGGGATTTTCATTATGATTACTTGAATTGATTTTCTCATGATTTAAATGGATTATTCATTCTTTAATTTATGGTTTTTGGAACTAAATTGGTGCATTATGATAATGGTTGGAATCGGGGACATGGTTTTCCCAAATTGATGAATTTTTGGTTTAGAATGGCATTAACTTCAACTCACTTTGTAACCTTGATCTGGAATATGGATAGTTGCATGGTTTAACTTGTCTTTTGAACTAATTGCATTACATTAAAGGATAAATGGATATAAATGGATTTGGATGTCCTTAGTGGCCTTGGCTTGGATTTTTAAATAGGACTTCGGAGTCAGTTTGATTATATGGACTGATTTGGCATAATTGAATTAGTTTGCAAGCATACTGGTATGACAATACCATGTTGGTAAATGCCTTAATAAATGACTTCTGAGTTAATGGTTGGTTCATGTGAAATTATTTTAATTTGGGATTAAAGAAAATTGTGTAGCTCATCGTAAATGTGTAGGTCTCGGAGGAATCAACACTGCAAACTATGTTTACCGGGGTTGGGGGGTCCATGTGACCATGTACTTGGTGTATACATTATATATATATTGGAAGAGATATAGCCTTGGTGTCTTTAGCCTTTCCTTGGTGTTTCCTCAATTCATGAGGTTAACACACACTAGGTCCCTTCCAACAGGGGGAGCTGGACTCATACATCCCATGGGTGCCTTCAGGACAAAGCGAGTTGTACAGTTTAGGTTAATAATCTTAAACTCTCATGTTTATGGCCCTTGTCCTTATCCCGACATCCTCTATATATGTATATGAATGTAGTGCATATTGTTTATGACTGAATTTTGGTAATTGCATTATTTTATCCCTACTTCTGAGTTACATGCCAGTGCGCACCCCACTGAGTGTCCCTGGAAGCTACATCATTTCATGATGTAGGGTCCAACGTGTTTTTTGTTGCTTTTGTGCAGTGTTAGGTGATTCTGTATTCTTGTGGATCTTTTGTGAAGTGGTGAGACTCCATCTTTCGAAAGGCATAGTCATTTCACTATTTTTAGTATTGTCTCAGGATTTCATTTTGGATTCTTTTTTGTCATAGATTGGGGCATGTCCCAACTTAGTTGGTATTTCTGGTTTTAAAGGCTTTTGTGGATAAGTATTGGGTTACTTGTTTATTTGAATTCTTAGAAGTTTCATTTGACTTATCTATCCTTCTCATTGCTATTTTGGTTAAATTCAGTTATATATATTTATGTGCTCTTGAGGTAAGGCTATGGGGGTGGTCTCCGATCTACGGTGGGCTTGAGATATCCATCACGGTCAGGCTAGGGTTCGAGTCATGACACATATATAGTTAGCACTATAGTTATTTCCATTTTTTTGTTAAGTCCCTATTACTAGTATTTCACTCCAATTCTAAATATAAGCTATAATATAATATAAACAATTCAATCATAATCATATCAATACAAGTCTCTTCTTCTGTCTCTAAATTTCTTCTCACTTAACTCTTTTCTCAAATATATTCCTGACATAATTTTTCCCCTTGCTCGAGATTACTCTCCTGAATTAATCACTTCCATTCTATGTATGCAATTTATCATGTGTGTGTGTGTGTGTTCATATTTTCATTGTTTATATTTATTTTGCTCACATAACACTAGAAAAAAATGCTCGACTTGTTTTAATATTTTTATATCTCGAGATCCTTAATATGAGACACATGACTAAAGAAATATATTTGTGCATATGGGGTATATGTATTGTATCACTTGATTGTTCTACAAAATGTCCTTTAGGAAGCAGCCAGTCATCCTAAATGGTTTAAGAACTGCATGGATCTAGGTAAAGTAGGAAATTATGAGTGGTAAAATCACCACTCATCAAACTTCGATCGAGTGAGATTTTGACTCAACGGAATTGAAACCCTAAACCCTACTCTTTAGCTGATTACCATGGACAATACTTCAGGTGTGTTAGACCCACCAGAAAACTCTAAACCAGTAGTTGAATCTCCTAATAAGCAATCTTATGCTAATTTGTTGTAACCAAAGATTCCTATTTTTAATGAAAGTAGAGTACCTCCTAAACCAGTGATATTAGTGGAAGGGGAACCAAGTATCACATGGAAATTGTTAGAGATTCAAAGTTTAATCATGCAGGAGAATTTACAATATGCTATAATAGGTAAATTCTCGTACGGCAAACCAGATATCATAGAGCTGCAAAAACTGATCCCGTGTCAATGTGGTATTAAGGGAGAGTGTAATATTGGTGTTCTTGATTCCAGACACATTCTCATTAGATTGGCAGTTATGGAAGATTATGTTAATTTACTATCAACAACTGCATATTATTTAAAGACAAAGATCGATATTGGCGGATGCGAACCTTAAAGTAGGATCCCTGGTTTGAACCTGACGTGGAAACTACTATAGGAGTTGCATGGATATCGATGCCTAATTTACCTCCTAATTTTTTTGATAAAGACGTTATTTTCTCTATAGCATCAGTTGTGGGAAAACTATTAATAGTTGATATAGCCACTAAGAACCAAAGAAGACCAAGTTGTGCAAGAGTTAAGGTGGAAGTAGGCATGGTAGCAAAATTACCTCAAAGAGTTAGAATAAATCAAGAAGATGATGTTACAGGGGAAATAAAGTTTAAATGGATTCAAATTCAATATGACTACATGCCGAAATATTGCAAGGAATGTTGTTGACAAAGGCATGATGAAGATACATGTTGGAATAAACATCCTAAACTATGTGAGGAAAAAATAGAGGAGCAGAGGAGACATCTAACTCAACAAAGTGAAAGAGATAGAGATAAAGGGGAAGGAGATGCTACTAATAATCAAAGAAAGAGATTCAACTATAAGCAGCAATGGCTTACCAGGAGGAACAAGTATAAGAAGGATAAGTTTGGTTATATTATGGGAGAAGTAGAAGAAGAGGGTCAGAAAGAAATTCAAACATCAAACACATTTGATGCATTAGCTGAGGAACATGAAATTGATGACAACAACAATGAGAAGAATAAGGAAGATAATGTAGAGAATGTGGAAAAGCGGAAGCAAGGCAAATAAAGCACTAAAGATTGGGTCACAAACAGTTTGGGAGTGAACACATCTATCAAAGAGAGCAAAAGGAATCTTTAGAAGCAGCAAATAAACAAAATACAACCAAAAGAAAGTAATGTTGAACAAGTGGATCAGGTAGAAGCACAAATAGGCGAGAAAGGGGAGCATAATGATAATTCAAGTAAAGATGAGTCAACGCAGTTAGCTGTTGTCATAACTCAAAAAAATAATGAAGAAATAGAAGTAGTATAAGATATCTTACCACTGGCTATGCATGTTGATAATCAAATAGAGTACAACAACAAGGATAAGATATGTCTGGATGAGAAGGATCTGGAGTATAACATAGACAAAATTGCAATAGAGGGGAATTTGTCTCCTAAGCAGATTGATAAAATGAAGATAAATCAACGGTTGCAAAGAAGGAAAAACAAGGGCTCAAAACCAACATCAATGAAGACTAGAAGTTCTTTGAAGAATACGTCCAGATGAATGCACTTATATGAAATATCAGATCAGTGAATCCCAAAAGTCATTCATAAGATTGATTAATCTTCAGAAGAGACATCATTTTTATTTTATAAGATTGATGGAACCATTCCATAATAATCAATCAATTGAGGAGTATAAGAGAAAGTTAGGGATGCAGTATGCTATAGTCTATTTTACAGGGAAAATATGGGCATTCATGGATGATATGATTAATTACTCAATGGTAGGGGATAAAGAACAGCAATTAACTCTGAAGCTGCAAAATCAGAAAGTGTATTGTCTATGTAACTTTAGTATATATTAAATATTCTCAAAATGAGAGATTGGAGTTATGGGAATCGCTGGAAGAAATGGCTCAGAACATTAATGATTCTTGGATAGTTGGAGGGGATTTTAATGTTAAAAAAAATGAAGAAGAAAAATTGGGAGGACTTCCTGTTACTGTGTCTGAAACAAAGGATTTTAGGCATTGTATTAATGTTTGTAACTTTGAATACATGGGTTTTAAAGAAAGCAAGTATACTTAGTGAAATGAAAGAACCGATAAGGATTGTATTTTTAAAAGATTGGATAGAGTGCTTTGTAATGATAGAATAAGTGAGCTATTTCCAGTAGTTGAAGTGGAGCACCTAATCAGAAATGGGTCTGATTATACCCTATTACAGCTCAATTTTAAGATGTAAATGAAGATATTTCTAAGCCTTTCAGGTTTTTAAATATGTGGCTAAAGGAGGAGTGATGCTTGGAGGTAATAAGGAAGAACTGGTCAACTAATTTGCATGGGACCCTTTCATGATAGTTCATCATAAGCTGAAGAGAGTCAAAGTTGCTTTAGCAAAATGGAGTAAAGAAAGTTTCATGAATATCTTTCAAGAAATTGCTACACTAGAGGATATTACCAAAGTCATAGAGCAACAATTTGAGATATCACCATCTGGAGTAAATAGAGAAGCTTTGTTCAAAGCTCAAGCTAAATTGAATGTTAAACTTAGAAGGGAGGAAGAATTTTAGAAGAAGAAATCTGAACTGCAATGGTTTAAAGATGGTGAAAGAGATACTAAATTCTTTCATGCAGTGGTGAAAGGCAGAAGAAGTATATTAAAGTTGAAGAGGATTTAGAATGATGAGGGTGAGTGGCTGGAGGATCAAAAAGGTATTGCTGATGAAGCTGTTAGCTTTTTTCAGAAACAGTTTGATAAAGAAGGAAATAATGATGATTTTTCAATGCTTGAAAAACTACCAAAAGTAGTATCACAAGAGCAGAATGCAGAATTGAATAAAATCCATGATCTTATGGAGGTGAAGCAAGTAGTAATGGGTTTAGGTAGAGATAGAACTGGAGGCCCAGATGGTATGACAGAAGCATTTTTCCAAGATGCTTGGGACATTATAGGGGATGATGTTCTTCTAATGGTAACTATTTTCTTTTGTGGGTATGAATTACCAAGATTTATAAGTCATACAAACCCGATACTTCTACTTAAAAAGTTAGTGGTTAATACTTTCTCAAACTTAAGACCAATTTCCTTGAGTAACTTTGTTAATAAGATAATTTTAGACTCATTCATGAAAGGATAAAGAGGTTCCTGCCTGATCTCATCTCAGAAGAACAAGTTGGTTTTGTACAAGGTAGAAGTATTACTAAGAATATCTAAGTAGTCCAGGAAGTTGTTTCTGAAATAAGAAAAAGGGTGAAAGTACCTAATATGGTGATCAAACTAAATATGATGAAAGCTTATGACAGGGTTGACTGGATATACCTAACTAAGGTATTGAGGAAAGTAGGTTTTGGTGAAATAATTATTGACATGGTGTATAGGCTTAGGAGTAATAACTAGTATTCTATCTTTATAAATGGTCAACCAAAGGGATTTTTTAGATCTCAAAGGGGATTAAAGTAAGAAGATCCCTTATCTCCTACTCTTTTCATTATTGCAGCCAAAATTATGTCTAAAGCATTGAAATCCTTATTCCTAAATAAGGAGTTTAAGATGTTTGGGCTACCAAGAGGAAGTCCAAAGATCAATCATTTTGCATTTGCAGATGATATAATCATATTATGCAAAGCTTATTTGGGTACTATTAAGGAAGTGGTTGGAACTTTGGAGAGGTATGAGTCAGTCTTAGGTCAAAAAGTAAACAAGGAGAAAAGTGTAATTTATTTGCACAAGGAAGTGTCTCATGGTACTGTTATAATAGCTGAGGTGGAAATAGGTATCCTAAGGAAGGAATTTCCATTTACTTACTTTGGATGCCCTATTTTCCACATGAGGAAGAATAATTTATTCTATCAAGCCCTGACGAATAAAGTAAGCTCCAAACTACAAGGGTGGAAAGGTAAGATGCTATCTTATTGTAATACCCCATACATTTCTAAGCTAGAAAATGAACCATTGTTCCTATGCATGAAGCCTCCTATCCTGTAATTAATGTTTGAGTACATGAATTAGGATGAGTATCCTAGTGATAATAGAGCATATGATGTGTTAATAATGTTCATAAGAGTCACTTAGAGTAAGCCAAGATAAGAACTTTTGAATCCACCAAATTTTCATGTGTGATTTCACATAGGTCATCTTTGAATGAGCATAACTTGGTTTATAGGTGGTATTTTGGAAGTTTTATACCCTTCAAATTGTAAACAATTGAATAAGCTTTTTGTCGATACCAAATTCACCTAAAACGAACACCCGGTGAAGAAGTTATAGCGATTTAAAATTTCAGCAATGTCATTTTAGTCAGTGGCGCATCGCGCCATAAGCCAAAATGACGTTTGTCAATTTCCAGTGTCTCTCCATGATTTCACCACGCGCAGTGAGTTGCTAGGTCATAAGAAAGTGTCAACTCGATGTAGGGGCCCAAATTGGGAAATTTTTACAAAAATTAAAAGATGTATCTAGAGGGGTACTTGGGTCATCTTCCCACCCCTATATAAGCTCCTAAACATGGAATTAAGCCATTATTTCACCAAAATATACTCTTTTTCATCAAAATCCTCTCAAGAACACATTAGGGTTTCAATTGGGGGATTCAAGTTCAAGCAAATTCTACCATCAAATTACAAGAATCTCTCCGTCAATCTTTACTAAATCAAGAACTAAGGTATGCGTGTGTTCATTCATGGACTCCTTTCATCCATGAAGTCCAAGAACCCTATTTTAAACTATATTCCACGCTTGTTATTTAAACTATATTCCATGCTTGTTATGTTTTGATTTGATTATTGATCTTGCTTATGTGTTGAATGATGTCAAGATAGAATCTTTATGGGTTTGTATGAAACTAGGATGGCATGTTAGTTGAAATATATGAACTTTGGGTGATATGGGTTGTTGAATTCATGAATAAATCTATGCCCAAAGTAGTGCATGTAAGGTATTTGATAAAATGCCTAGGATGGTAAAATTCATGTCCCATGATTCAATAGTACTTAAATGACAAGTCCACGTTCTATGCTCTATGATTTGACATGAATTTCACGTTATTGTTATGCGTTGTTGTTGTGATATGAAATGAGCATGATATTGAAGCTATGCAAGTATATACATATTGTATGCATTCCATTCCACGTATAAGAAGTTGAGCATCATGTATAGTGTGAAATCCCCTACTTATGATATTGTGGATTTTGGACTCTACTCTTATGATCAAGTCAGTCATGTGTGTCAGTTTCCTTCCATCGAGTCCTGGGGGTACTTGTACCCAAAAAAATATAGTTGTGTACCTAGAGCCATGTCATGATTTCACGATACTCTCAGTCAAGCCATGTTCCATATAACTAGTCAGTCATATGACTCAAAAAAGTTTAGTAACTCAGTTAATCTCAGTTAATCTCAGTAATCTCAGTAGTCAGTGATATCAGAAACTTCAGAAATTCTAGTATTCTCTGTAACTTCAGTAATCTCCATAATTCAGTACTCTCAAAAATCTCAAGAACTCAATACTCAGTAAGATCAGTGCTCTCATAAGCTCAGTTTAGCTCTGCTAAACAATCCCACTAACATCAATCCAGTTAATCAGTTCAGTTCCATCAATCAATTCAGTTTAGCAAATCAATTCAGTGTCTTTCATTTGGGAGTAGAATTCAGCACCGAGTGAACCCAAGGATGGGGACTCACCTATCACAGTCAAAGGGTGTGATTTCTAGAAGCAATCATTGCGTTCCAGAACTACATAGCCAGCATAGGTTGAGATGTCCCTACCCATAGGGCTAATGCATCTTCTTTGAGTTTACCTGATAGCAGGGCAGACGGAATGAGCTCCAAAACAGAATAGGATTTACTCACATGTTGTCTCTAATCGTGGCACGGTATTGACACCCTTCCAGCTGGGGTTACAGGTTGGACCCTAACCAGTTTAGTTCTGGGGTATGTCGGTTAGATGATTATCTCCCATAGTCTAAGTTTCAGTCTCGGTCTCAATTTTAGTAATAGAACTCAAATAGTTCTTTAGACTTAGAACTGTCAGCTACAGTCACCCAATAATACGGAACTCAGCTAGTTTCACCTTATTCAAGACTGTCAGATATAGTCACTCATGTTATCAGTTATACTAGTTATCAGAACTCATATTACCAGTATTCATATTCATGGCTGTCAGATACAGTCAATCAAATTAATCCTTTATAATTAGACTGCCAGATACAGTCCACCAGGACAGTTCTTCATAATCAAAATTATCAGAAATAGTTATTCATGTATCAGTAATATAGTTTCAGTCCTTTAGTATTCAATAATACAGTATCAGCTCCTCACTTATTAGTGACTTACATATCAATATCAGTAAACTTAATCACTCAGTATCTCAGTATCAGTAAGCTCATGTTGCTAGTGTTTAGACTCAGTAGTCAGTATCACCACGAGTTCAGTTAGTTGCTTATGCATGTATGTATTCTCACGTTCATATTAGTTAGCATTGTTCATGCATATAACCCTTTGCATTTAGCCTACCTCACTCATATACTCAGTACATTCAGTCGTACTGACACATTTGCGCTATGGTGATTTCTTTAATATTACACCATAGGTTCAGAGGTACGAGCTCCAGATCAGTAGTAGATTCTAATAACAACAGTCAGAGTTAAAAGTAAGTCCTCATCTTTCAGGGACACGATGATTTCATTACTATTTCAATTTCAGTTTATTTCAGTAGTTGGAGTTAGCCGGGGACATGTCACTTCAACTCCTTGTTAAGACAGTTTAGAGGCTTTCCAGACTATAGCATGTCAGACAGTTATTTCAGATTTGTTTTTGATATGGTTATACCATTTTCAAACATTGTTCTTAACAGATGTTTATTCATTTAAACCTTATGGTCATTCAATATATGTTTCTGCATTTTTATGTTATATTATGCAGTATACAGGTACAGATATCAGTCATGGGTTAGCTTGTGGTCCTTCGGGGTCATAAGCACCGTGTAGCATTCCGATTCAGAAAATTGGAGTATTATACTTATGGTGGAAGAGCGATACTTATTAAACATGTTCTTCAAAGTATTTCTATGCATTGCTTATCAGTGATTAATCCCCCTTTAAATGTTTTGAATGTTATCCAGAAAATGTTGCTCAACTTTTTTGGAGTAGTCATATAGAAAGAAAAAGTAGACATTGGGTTAGGTGGAACTCTTTATGTCTACCTAAATATAAAGGGGGATTGGTTTTTAGAAGACGTCAAAATGAATCTATGGCTCTCTTTTGTAAACTATGGTGGAATTTTAGGACTAAAAATTCAATTTGGAGTACTTATATGCATAATAAGTATTGCAAAAAGAATAATCGTAATGAAGTCATGTGGAAGCCAGGATCTGGGTCTCAGGTGTGGAGAAGATGCTATAGGCAAGAGATTTGATTGAACATCAGATAATGTGGCAACTTAAAGATTGGGAAGGAAGCCTGTGGTTTGATAACTGGACTGAATATGGTGATCTTTATACTATTTCTCATCTGAGCAGAGAATAGGACAACAAATATCAGAAGGTAAAGGATGTAATAAAGGAAGGTAAGTGGAATGAACAGTTGCTTTATCAGTAGGTGAACCAGGAAAGTAAAGATCTTATTATTGACAAAATAGGTCCACCAGTCAGTTGTCTAGGAACTGATAAACCTATTTAGATATTAGAAGCTAAAGGGAGTTTTTCTATAAAGTCGTCATGGGAGTATGTCATACAGAGGGAAGGAAAAAATAGTATTTTTAAGCATATTTGGATAAAGGGTTTACCTTTTAAAATGGCTTTCCTCACGTGGAGAGTATGGAAAGGGAAAATCATGTGGATGAAAATATAAAAAGATGGGGTCTGCAGGGACCTACTAGGTGCTAGTGTTGTACTAATTCGGAGCAGGAAACCATTTCACATGTGTTTCTAAGAGCTCTAAATGCTAATAGTTCATGGTCCTATTTCTCTTCTTTTGTAGTATTTCTATAGCAGGACAAAGTTTCGGGGAATGTATAACTGTATGGTGGAATGTTGAAAGCAGGAAAAGAGCAAAGGCTTACTATAAGGTTATTCCTAGCATGATTATATGGGAACTTTGGAAGAGGAGGAATTCTATAAAGCATGAAGGCAAATCCAGCTCAGTACACATAGTATTATACAATGTCACTAGAAATATTGGTATGTTACTTAAAGTCAAAAGACCAAAATCAACAATTTCCTACTTCATGGCCGGAGATAGTTGAAGATTGGAGCAGAGGAAAACTAAGTTGAAGATTACTAAAGTATGGTGGAGATTTCCTGATGAAAGTTGGGTGAAGTACAACATTGATGGAGCTTCTAGGGGGGGATCCTGGTCTGAGTTCATATGCTTTCTAATTAAGAGATGATCAAGGAGATTTACTCTATGCATGGGGAGATAGAATGGAAGATACAACTAATGTGGAAGCAGAAACTATGGCTATGCTACAAGCAGTAAGACATTGTAGTAATTCAAGATATAATAAAGTGGTGTTTCAAACAAATTCACTATTTATGCAAAAGTTAATTACTAAGGAATGGACATGTCTGTGGAATATCTTAGGTTTTTTAGAATAAATATGGAATCTACTTAGTCAGAAGCAGATACAAGTATAACATATCATGAGAGAAGGCAATCAACTAGAAAATCATCTTGCAAATTAAGCAATTAATAAGAATTCATTTTCACACATTCTCAGCAGCTTGAAAGTACAGGCAAGAGAATTCTAAATAGTAATAAGATGCAATGTCCATACTACATAAGAGTTTCATCATCCAAAGGGTGACAAGGCTGAACAGGCTACAGCTTAACTTGAGCACAAGCAAGTATTTATAAAACTACAGGTTCATCAAAGTTATACATACATACATAGCCTATTCTAATACAGCCAGCAAAAAGGACTCGTAGTGTAAGGGAGGGTTTTTACTAGATTTGCCAATCATACACCTGCAGAGATACATACATTCCAGCTACTTGCCGGTTTGAGCATCTTGTTATCTCCCTCCCGGCAATAGCTACAGAATAAAGTGAATTAATAAGAGCAATCAGTGGAGAAAAGTTGACCCGAAAGAAAGATGGAAGATTACCTGTATGTCTATGTTCTTTCAGGGGTTCAAACCCATCAATAAAGCACCAAATATACTAGATATTCCTAATAATCGGAGAGCACAACTGGGAAATACAAGATTCACGAATGAGGAGCTAAAACTGATATTAAGAGGTATTGAGGAAAGAAGATGGTACTTACTTCTGATAGTTGAAATTGTAGCTATTCTACATTAGATCCATGGCACAATGTTGATAACCCAAATCAACTTCAAGATGAAGATGAGGTTAAACATCGAAGAAGACAACATTTTCAGGTGTGCAATGCTGCGGCGGATAGAGTTAAGAATAGGAAACAAAAACCCTATCTCAGCTAGCTTATGTAATAAACAAAGATGGGTCGGGTCACAGATTTGGACATGGGTCAGAATGGGCCTACTTTGTTTGTTTATTTTCTAATTTTATTAGGGTAGAAGAATTTCTGATGGGTTGGTCCATTTTGTAAAAACTATTAGAGATTTTTTATTTTACATTAATCAATAAAATTCCAAATTAAACCAAAAAAAAAAAACTGCATGGATCTTGGTTAAGGTAATTATGAGGGTCCAAGACACTCTAGTTTAATTACTTCCTCCGTCTATCTTTACTTATCTATTTTTCTATTTTGGGTATCCAACAATACTTGTCTAGTTTATAAAATCAATGGATTATTTATTTATTTTTCCCCATTTTATCCTTGGTATTAAATACAATACATCACTCATTACATTTTTCAAAATAAAAAAATTATTATATTCAAAAAGGTTATTTAGTAAAATCACTCATCTATTTATTGTTTCTTAAAGTATGTGTCAAGTCAAAAGTGGATAAGTATTTATGAACGAGGGAGCACTAAGTAACTCTTGGTTTCCTCTTTCTTCTTCAGACAAATTAAAAGTATAAACTTACAAGAACGATTTAGTGACGGTGAAATATACATACACACACATACATATATACATACATATATATATACATATATATATATATATACATACATATATATATACATACATATATATAAAAGCATAGATACTTGAACTTTGTCTTGTTTCAATCAAATACAAAGTCATATACAAGTTTGTCCCTGTTAGACACAAGAGAATAGCTTAGTATATTTTTATATATGACAGCCAAAAAAATCTGCCACATGTTTAAAATAATATTTCACATGTTAATGCCACATCGATAAAAGTCAAATAAAAAGGATTGAACTTCATCCCTGCACAACTACAGCCACTCTAGAGAGAAAATCCGTAGTTCCCTTCATTATCACTCGATTTTCAGATTGCTGCAGCAATGAGGCTATTATTGTGATTTACTTCTCAATTCTTTTGCCTTGTTTGAGATTTGTTTTAAAAAGGATGGAAGTGAGAGTTGAGGAATTAGTTGAAGCGATGGTATATTTTGAAAGGTAGTGCAACTTTTGTACAACCATAGATACCACAACACATTTTTATGGAGATGTAAATGCATCTTTTGCATTAACCTTGCGTGTTAAACTGCATAAAACTTGTTTACAGTGCAATCTGAACGGAGTTGTTTTTCTAAGAAAGTTTTTATAGATAGTAATTTCTCTACGAAAGAAAAGTATGGATTTTCTCTGATTTTTTGAACCCTAAATCGATCAAGGAAAGAGCGACTATAGTCGTGCAGGAATGATGTTCAATCCTTTTTATTTGACTTTTCATCTATGTGGCATTAATATGTGTAATATTATATTTAATATGTGGAATATTATTTTAAATATGTGGCAGATTTTTTCAACGTCAGATATAAAAATATGCTAAGTTTAGTCTCTTGTGTCGAACAAACTTGTGTATAATTTTGTATTTGATTGGAACAAAGCAAAATTCAAGTATCTAAATAGAAATTTACATATGTGTTGGGCTTATGTATATGTACATATATCAAGAGTAATTTATCAAAATGGGTCAACTACCGAACGGATGTAGATGATTTTTACACCATCAATCTGTATACTAAACTTGAATTCCTATTTGTCACACCTTTCATCCACTTTTCCTTTTTTCCTCTGTATACTAAACTTAGAATTCTTATTTGTCACACCTTTCATCCACTTTTCCTTTTTCCGCTTCTTATTTTTTGATAGTAAAAGCTTCTGAAGCACCAGAAAGTCAGGTGAGACTAAATGAAACAATCTGTCATGTCTAATACTTGAAGGCTATTTAGGTGACAAATTAAGGAATTACTTTTTCCAAATTATTTGCGGAAATATGACTTTTTTCTGAGAAGCCGAATCGTATTCGAGAGATATTGGTCATGCGCCCTACCCCCGCACTTCCCATGGACCTCAATACCACATCCCAGAAAAGCAAACTTATACAGCTCAGAATTTAAAACTCAATTTTGCGTTTCTTCTATGTTCTTGATCCTATTCTTGCAGTAACTTTTAGACCTCAAGTCTTGTTCTCAAATCCCTAGGACAAGAAGATCGAGCAAGTCTGTAAGAAATCAAGAGATATCAAATGAAGCATCTCAATAAGTTCCAGGATTAGCTTAAGGTCTCAATGGTACAAGCCAAGAGACATTTGATCATAATAATCAGACATCAACTTATATATAAAGGAACAAATTACAATAAATATGAGTACCCCAATCTATAATGAAATAACTCTGGAATTGCATCCTCAACACTCTGTGACTACTCACTAGACTGCAGTTAAGTATCAGAACACAATTAAAGCTCCCATTTTACTTTCTACGTTCAACATTAGTTTCCCCAAATATTTTATGGAACTAACCACTAATACTCCATGAGAGTGAGTCGTTCCTTTTCCCAGATTCTCAATCTAATTAGAGTAACCAGAATATAATATTACTCTAGTACTCAAGTGTTCGACCAAATAGTATATCCCAGGAAAAGCCTTCACAATTTCCCTTAAAACTAAAACAATCAGCAGAAAACATTGCATGGAGGAAGATGATGTTAAACACTAAGAAGGTGAAGACAGCACATGCTGAACACTCCATGCAAAACGTGGATAGAAAAAAGAGTCCTTTAAATTCTCTCTTTCTTGCACCTCAATTCAATGAAATGCAAGCAAAAACTGAGAAAGTGAAGGTTTCCTTCACTGTTCAGTCACTTCTTGTTGCCCCACATCAATTCAATGAAATGCAAGCAAAAAATGAGAAAGTGAAGGCTTCCTTCACTGTTCAGTCACTTCTTGTTGCCCCTATGTAAACCTTCACTGTTCAGTCACTTCTTGTTGCCCCACATCAATTCAATGAAATGCAAGCAAAAAATGAGAAAGTGAAGGCTTCCTTCACTGTTCAGTCACTTCTTGTTGCCCCTATGTGGTACATATGGAAGAACTATATCTTGTAATAGGGCAAGCTACACAACATTTCAAAATTAATCATGCAAGTTTAAGTGAGACTAAGGCTAACCGTTTATGTCAGTCTTTGCGCCAAAAAGATCAGAAGAGAAATCTGACATGTTAAGATTAATTGTTCCTGATCAGAAGCACATGCCTGTTACATGTAACCTCATCATGATAACGTAAAATCTCCCTTTTAATAAAGAGGAGGAAAATACAACTAGTTCAGCATTCTAAAATTTCCTACAAAAGAGGCCAATTTTCCTCTTCAGAGCAGGAGGGTGTATTCAAATCCTCTCTCCCCTATTTTCCTTTGCTATTTTTTTTCATTTTATTGAACTCTATGACCAAAGAGACTGTACATCTGGAGTGTGGTATAAGCCGCCAATTGAAGTCCCTGTTATTTGCGGGTTGCCTGCATCTTCTCCTGAACCCGGCAGAGTCCAATCCTTTCTAAAATAGAACGGACAAAAGCAGTAGTAAGATTATGTTACAAGGGAAAAAAAAATCAAAAGCAATAGATGTGTACATTACATGTATATGTTATTAAAAAAAAGACTGGAAAGAAGCAGATATCATCACAGGGAAGAAAAAAAGCATTATCGCTTAATTACAATTTAAAAAGAAAAAAAAAAGCAGCCCGGTGCACTAAAGTTACCACTATGCGCGGTGTCCAGGGAAGGGCCCCACCACAAGGGTGTATCGTACGCAGCCTTACCTTGCATTTCTGCCAGAGGCTGTTTCCAAGGCTTGAACCCGTGACCTCCTGGTCACATGGCAACAACTTTACCAGTTACTCCAAGGCTGTATAAATGATATAGAAAAGGTGTATAAGTTTAGAAGTATAAATTTTAAATTTGTAAGTGTAGAGTCTATATTATTTATAGTCTATAAACTTTTAGGGGTCGTTTGGTTTGAAAACAAGTTATACCGGGATTAGTTATGCTGGGATAAGTTGTGATGGGATAAGTTATACTGGGATTAGTTATGCTAAGATTATTTTTTATTGACTGTTTGATTTGTTGTATTCAAAGTAATATGCATGGTATAATTTCTAGGAATAAATTGATTGATTACCAAAATACCCTCCATCTTATTTAACTTTTTTTATATATATATTTCTTTTTAAGCTTTAAATATTCATTCTTAAATATTTTTATTATTTTTTAGAGAAATTAAAATATATAAATAAATATAATTTATATATTTTACAACCATTTTGAACGGTAAACTGTTCAAAATTTATTTATTTATGAATATATTATACGTTAATTAAACATAATTTATGTGTGTGTGAGAATATATTACGTTATATATTATGTTATATATAATTAAATTATATATAATTAAACATAATTAACATAATTTAACATAATATATTATAATTAAATATATTAACATAATATATATATAATTAAACATAATTAACGTACATATATTCATAATATATTCATAATATTATACGTTATATATTACTTAATTACGTTATATATTACGTAATATATTGTATTCATAATTAATGAATATGTTATACGTTAATTAAACATAATTTATTATTTATGAATATATATATATATATATATATATATATATATATATATATTACAACCAAACGTATAATATTATGAATATATATATGCTAATTATGTTTAATTATATATATATTATGTTAATATATTTAATTATAATATATTATGTTAAATTATGTTAATTATGTTTAATTATATATAATTTAATTATGTACAACAATCCCAAGAGGGTATTTTTGTCCTTGTATAATTTTATACCAAAGAAAAATAATCCCGGGATTGTTATCCCACGCACATTAAGCAAAGTGAAGCACTCAACACGTTCTGAGCCTCGCTTTACGGCTTAAGCGCGCCTTTGATAACACTGAGCAAAAGTATGCAGTTAAAACTTTATCTGTACAACTACGTGGTGCAACTTAATTCTCTCAGCTTAACTACAGAATGAGCGTTATGCTTAACAGCACTCAGAGACTCCTTTATTGTATATGACTTAAATACGCTGAACATACATTGTTGTTCCCTGGTATTTGACATCACACATTGATGTCGTGTAAGATATGAGCTAGTACTTTTGCATCAGCCAAGAAAAGATTTCAATATGTTCTTCCCTGGTATTTGAAAATCATGCTTAAGTTTAAAGTCAAGCTGGAATACTTTTAACCAACTAGCATATTGTAATATATCACAAGCAGTTATCCCCATAAACCATTCTGCAGCTCACCTAGCCGAATGTTAGATCTTCAAATAAACTACACGCAATGACATCCAATAATGTATGACCTTAATATATCCCCGTACCGGGAAAAAATTGTGAACATATCAACCATATTTCCACCAAAAGTGTCACAAACTTCATCAGTGAGCTAGTTAAAGATAAGAAATTAACCACGAGGAAAAAAGGGACTTAGACACACATAACTGAACCTTGGAATAGCACTTCACATGAAAAGAGGAGTAAATTGGTCATCATGTAAATATAGCAGTGATGTCATCTATTGCATGATGGAATGTAAGAGACATGTGTAAGGGACCACTTCGGCTGTTGTATGCTTAGTACAAACAACACAAAGTGTGTTCCCACCTCCCACCTCCAGTTTTAGAACTTTGCAACCAAAAACAACAGAATCACCACTATGTTTCATACTTTACACCTAAATATCTCTCTAGTAACAACCCAAAGCAAAAAGAAAGGGATTATTTATCAGGGTAAAATGCAAACAACTGTCAATGAGAAGCAAGGACATAAATCCTTTTGCTATTGAGAAGATTTACATGGTGATAACATAAAGATATTGCAATTGAAATCTGAGTCTTCCTTTTGTTCTTTCCTCGAGGGGTAGGGGGAGTTTAATTTCTGGTGAGAAGCCCTCTTTATCCAAAAAAAAGTAGGCAATGTTTTGTATTAAAGAATAAGTGAAAACAAATTCTTCCAACCATTTCCTATAATAATGTTGAATGGAAAGAGAAAACAAATACACAGCATTTAGGGCCAAACATGTGATCACAAGTTCAGAAGTACGCACAACCACCAAGAAAATGCATAAAGAGAGATCTAAATGTTTTGACACTTTCACTCTATGTTGCTTGGACTCTCCAAAATTGATATTGCATCCATGCTGGATCCTTCAAATCGCACTACTTATTTGCAGATGACGTCGTTCTGATCGACGAGACCCGTAGAGGAGTTAATGCTAAGTTGGAGGTTTGGAGACAGAGCTTAGAGTCTAAAGGATTTAGGTAGTAGGACCAAAACGGAATATCTGGAGTGCAAGCTCAGTGAGGTGATGCATGAGGCTGACATGGTAGTGAAGCTTGATACTCAGGCATTCAGAAGAGCGATAATTTCAAGTATCTCAGGTCTATCATCCAGGGAAATAGAGAGATTGACGAGGATGTCACTCACCGTATTGGTGCAGGGTGGATGAAATGAAGGCTTGCATCCGGAATCTTGTGTGATAAAAAGGTGTCTCCTAAACTTAAAGATAAGTTCTATAGAGTGGCGATTCGACCAGCTATATTGTATGGGACGGAGTGTTGGCCAATAAAGAACTCTCACACCCAAAAGATGAAAGTGGTGGAGATGAAGATGTTGCGATGGATGTGTGGATTTACTAGGAGAGATAGGATTAGAAATGAGGTTATTCGAGACAAAGTGGGAGTGACTTCAGTGAAAGATAAGATGCGAAAAGCGAGGTTAAGATGGTTCGGACATATGATAAGGAGGTGCATGAATGCTCCAGTACAAACGTGTTAAAAGTTAGCTATGGATGGATTTATACGAGGTAGAGGCAAACCGAAGAAGTATTGGAAGAACGTGATTAGACATAATATGGAGCAGTTACAGCTTATCGAGGACGTGACCCTAGATAGAAACGTATGGAGGACGCAAATTATGGTAGAATGTTAGTAGGAAGAAGTGTGTCCTTGCTAGTGGTGAGGAGTGCTTCGTTGAGTTATATATGCTA